>NC_090247.1:43257269-43382269 GCF_037325665.1 Littorina saxatilis | reverse complement strand
TAGATAAGCAAGAGAGAGAGAGAGAGAGAGAGAGAGAGAGAGAGAGAGAGAGAGAGAGAGAGAGAGAGAGAGAGAGAGAGAGAGAGAGAGAGAGAGAGAGAGAGAGAGAGAGAGAGGGGGGGTTAAAGATAGAGCCGTATCCATTCTGCCACCTAATCGGATCCCTACTTTCAACGCTCTGATTGGACAAAATTCCCGTCAGCTCGGAATAGTTCTGGCGGAAGTCGCTGTGCTGTATGCAGACAGTCGAAAGGACAATCACACGAAAATCACAAACTTTTGATGGTTTTTTTTTCCTGAAATTAAGCTTAGTTTGGCAGTCTTGTACAGAAGAAGGTGAGGCTGAAATCATGTATGTTGTGGTCAGTGTATTTTACAATCGTTTGAATTACATTCGAAGGCAATAGCGAAAAGGAAAGTGGGAAAGTAGTGAGGTGTTAGTATGTACACAGTTTACTCTTTCAGTCTTTGAGCAAGCACTAAGCAGTGAATAGTTTTTGTTTTTCTTGCTGATTCTATCAATCCGAGTCTTAGAGTGTATGTGTGTGTGTCCAAATGCTGGATGTATGTTGTGTGCTGTTGTTGTTCTTTTCTCTTGATTATGGTCACATCGTTTGTATTCTCTGTTTCCACGATTTCCAGGAGTGCTAACAGAAAGATGCCATCTGAGGCATCAACATCATGGCAAGAAAATGGAGCAGCCCAACGCTAGTGTCTTCGTAACAACTTGATCCCAAAGGAGTTGAAGAGGATAGACCTTTCCTGATATCAACGATGATGCCTCGTGCAAGACGTCGATTTGGGTCTTTCCCATATCCTACGTACTTGGTCTTTGGTGGAATCGCAGTTGTGTTTCTCACTCTGACAGCAGTGTGTCTGTCTGTGTGGCCAGCAGATGATGGAGGGGAAGATTCAATTCATCGTTTCCCACGGCACTTAGAGACAGACGAAATAGTTCACATTACAACAGACAATAAGGAGGGAACAGCAAGAAACGCCTCATGTACATTTCACACGTGTGTTAATGTTTACCACTGTGGTTACAATGATGAAACCAAGATCAGCGTTTATATCTATCCTATCAAAGACTATGTCAATGAGAAAGGGGAACCTGTTGTGACAAGCATGTCACGAGAGTTTGCACATGTACTGCAGGCCATTGTAGACAGTCCATTCTACACTAACGATCCTGAGACAGCGTGCATGTTTGTTCCTTCGTTGGATCTGCTGAACCAAAATAATATCTTTACCAAGGATATTGGAAAAGTACTGGCTTCTCTGCCCTGGTGGGTGACGTTTTCATTTTCTTACAATAAATGGCAAAGCAGGTTCTTGTAGCGGTATAATGCACCATTTCGTAATAATACTACCCAACCAAGTGCATGATCACTCTGGAAGTTCTGTACAGCATCGTACAGGACAAGCAAAAAGCTCTCGCAACAATCGGTCAATAACCATGGCAAGGAGAAAATAAAGCAGAAAGTTCTGCTTTGAGATTATTTTGTTTTAAATCAACGGAGATGCAAACTTTCATGTATTTGACTTCAGTTTATTATCTTTTTTATATGGTTTCTTTTCTGGGTGTACTAAAGTCTGTGAGGTTTTAGTTACCTCTGTGGAACACTGATGAGTTATTAGTGATTGCGTTTAGTTCCACATACAAATTTGGCAAATGGTATTTACATCATTTAGCAAAAGGATAATACCATGGCCCGTAGTGTTTAAATTTATTTTGATAACAATGTTGTGTGTTGACAGGTGGAACAATGGAACCAATCACCTCCTCTTTAACATGCTCCCTGGGACTTCACCAGACTATGCTCCATACCTGGAAGCAGACACGGGTAATGCCATCGTGGCAGGTGGCGGTTTCAGCTCTGTGTCGTACAGGCGTACCTTTGACGTGGCTGTACCTGTCTACAACCCCCTGGTCAGGGATGTTGCGCTCCCTGAAAAGTCCTACCTGTAAGTGCTAGACTTTGTGTTTGATGCAAGAATGTGTTTTGTGTGTGTTATCATGTGTGAACTGCCTATGTTTTGATGGGTTGACGAAGGTGCAGCTCCCACAAAAGTATCCCACAAAACCTTCCTTACAGTTACATCCTCAAAAATCTCAGAGAGAGAGAGAAAAAAAAAGAACTTAATGAAGTATGTGATTGTTGCTGATCAAGGTGGAGACAGATTCATTAGGGCTAAAAAAAAAATAAGTGTGGTTACGGTAACCCGACCTACCCTATTTTTAGGGGCCGACCCTATAAGTTTTTTTTACATTTGTAAAAAAAAACCCACAAAAAACACAAAAAACGAGTGCAGAAAACGCAATGAAAGCAAAAGCGCTCGAGTCGCACACTTATTTCCCTGTCAAGTAGGTTTAATTTGTACACATTAGAAAAAAAAGTTAAAAAAAAAAAAGTGATTGCCTACCTTCCTACCCTATTTTTTTTGGCTATGTTACCTTAACCACACTTTTTTTTTTTTTGCCTTATGTAGTTCTTTTCTTTTATGATGACTGTTTGTGAATATTGTTTATGGTGTCAAAAGTATTCGTAATCGTAGAACTAGAAGTCATTTAAGATTTTATCATTCTACGTTCAACACACTAGCGTGCATGAATTCTTGTTTGACATGTATTCACTTGCTTAGAGAGCTGATGGTATCTTATTTCAGAATTAATTTAATGAGTCTGTGTTCAACATTCTCATATTCATAAAAGCTGTCAGTGTCATAAGTGCTGATTCAATAGATGAGTTTCAGAAATAACTCTGTGTCAGGTTTGCATAGGTTCTGAAAGAGTGAGTACCCTCTTGCTTGTCACTGGCCGATAACGTCACGTGGGAGATAATGTCATGTGGGGAAACTTTCCCACGTGACATTACAGGCCAGTCGCTAGCAAGAGGGCGTGTCTGAAAAACGTGCACAGGAAGCACATGGCAAATTTTGTCTACACAGAATTATTTCCGGAATTCGTCTATTACAGTGCATTTTTGTTTGCAGAGAGGGTCGTCAGTGGCTAATAGTATCGTCCCAGCTGGGTCTCCACAAGGAATACAAGGCTGTTCTTCAAGATCTGCAGCGCCTTCACCCCAGTCAGTTCCTGCTCCTCGACACCTGTCCTGGAGACCAGAAACCATGGAACTACAGCCGACGTTGTCATGGCACTAAAGAGTACAAATACCCTGAGGTCCTCCAGGTAAAGTTCTACAAATGAAGCACACTAGAGCAAAATGCAACACGTAGGAAGAGGAGAAGACCTGGGCTGAGTGATACGCACGAGAACGTTACTAACCGGGTGGGAGCCAGCCGCGGTGACGGATTTGTTAAAACAATAAAAGTAAGATTTGCTGTGATTTCAACGAATCAGACCCCGCGGTTTGTTATCACCCGGTTGGGTGGCACCCACTTTGGCTTCGTGCCCCTCAGCCCTGCTGTTTTCACAAAAGTTGGCTAATGATTCCACTGAACTGCCTGTTAATTCTTTCAGAGAATACAAGTGCACATCCATTAGGACCCCGCCCTTTTTGTTGAAGTGACAACCATAATATGTACATTTGGCAGTAATACTTCCAGTTGCATAATATCAAACAACACAGTCAGTCATGGACATCTCAGGGGAGAATGATCGGGTTTTTGATGAAGATATAGGCATTACATGTCTACTCTTCAACTGCTTGTCATACAGGTGTTATTGTTTGAAAAAATAAATAGTTTCGTGTCAAATTCAGAAACTCAGTCAATACCCGCTATTACGAGTTAGTCGTGTGACAGAGAGTTTTCTTGCACACGAGACTGTAGATGTCTCACGACGGCGTAGCCGAAGTGAGACAGCAGCAGTCGAGTGTGCAAGAAAACTCTCTGACACACGACTAACTCGTAATAGCGATTATGTCTCACAGCATAGGCATAGAAAGACGGAAATGAGTTATTGGGGACGAAATAACAGGCACAAAACCAGACTGAAAAACACAATTGCCCTTTTACACATACCCTACACACGCATGCGCGCAGAAAATAGATTCAATGCGTTTCGTGTCTTTTCTGGTTGAATGCATTCAACAAAGTATCAACCAACGTTTCTGAATCTTTCAATGAAAAAAGATAAACTTATTTTGAACCAAACAGCCTATACCAACGAAAGCTAAACACACAAACGCACATGCGCACTAACAGTAACACAGATTGAATGCAAAGCGCGAACGAACACAGAGGATTTTTGTGGGTCAGGTCGTGGAAAAGTCCACCCGAAATGTTCCACAGGGGAACTGGTTGTGTTTGTATTGTTTATTTTCTCACAGTGATGTTGATGGTTTTTACAGTGTCGTTTTGAAAGAATATTTTCTGAATTTGGGGCACACTTTTGACTTTTGGTTCGTTTATCTCGTCGAAGTAACATTCGAGTGTTTCTAAATCAAAACCTTCCAACACTGCTGGTGCAGATTAGACCTGCGTGCGTGTTAGAGCTGAAGACGAAGTCTCAATCGCCAAAGCGTCACCTATCTGTAGGTCCTGAGCATCGGATGTACGTTGATACGTGGTGAGATCCGCACGGAACTGTCAGTCTATGCAACTTTTCCTAGTCACAGGTGTAAGGTTCGATTTTTTCTTTGAAATTTCGTCCTCTGTGTACGTAGCAAAGCGTTTCGCCATTTTCGTTTTTCGTTGCAGACGACGATAGTGAAAGTAGTACCTATGGTTTTGTTTTGACCTTTCGTATTCAGGGTTCTTAATTGAAGCTTGGTAAAGGGAGCTTGTCGTGTAAGTGGAAAGTTGACGAAGCTTTTGAAAACAGAAATTGAATGAAGAAGAAAATGTGGCTTTCAGTTATACAGGAGAACGGGGTTGGTGTTATTCTTTTTCCGTCAAACACGAAGTACACAGATAAAACGTGGTTGACTGACCAAGGCCTGTTGGCACACTATTCAGAATGCACAACAAAATGTAACAACACTTTGATACTCATTTTTCTACGTTCGTGATCACTTGAAATGAATACTGAAAACATAAGTGTTTAAGGTAGTGACTGAATGTATGTGAAGGTAAACATTTTCAGAAATAAATGCATGATCAAAATAATTGATTTCGGCATCAAAGCGTGTAACATACCATCTTGCACACGTTTGCTTTAGTAGTGGCAAAGAAGGAATGCATGTGACATTGTCTGCTTCAGTAGAAAGGTTCAACTCACGCATTCCGGAAATAACTAAGTTTTTATGGGCTGCTGAGAGTTTCTTTTCTTGGAAAAAAGATGGCAAATAAATCAATGTGACAAAATAGGGCGATCATTATCGAGGCGCAGCAGCCTTTGGGATAAGACCTCGGCCTCCCAACGAAGGATGTGGGTTTGAATCCCATCCGCACCTGGTGGGTTAAGAATGGCGATTTTTTCCAATCTCCCAGGTCAACTTATGGGCAGACCTCTAAGTGCCTTATCCCCCTTTGTGTGTACATGCAAGCACAAGACCAAGTGCTCACAGAAAAGATCATGTTATCCATGTCAGAAGTCAGTGGGTTATGGAAACACGAAAATACCAAGTATGCGTCCCGTGAAAGTGGTGTATGGCTGCCTAAATGGTTAAAACGGTCTTACACATACAAATCATGGGAGTTTCAGCCCATGAATGATGAAGAAAGAGATTATCGAGTGGCGTTTCTTTCACATGCTTGTTGACAATGTGTAGAAACACACCGCTTGTAAGAGATTGGCGTACATTGTCACGCGGATTTGTTTGCTCTCTTTTTCCAAGGAAAAGTAACCCTTTGCAGCCCATACAAGCTTGATATAGTTATTTCCAGAATTCATCTGTTGAGCCTTTCCACTGCAGGAGATTTTGACTGAGTTTCTGAATGCCACATTCAACATTGTCTTCTGTAATAATAAATATTCATGGTTTTTCAGGAAGCAACGTTTTGCTTGGTGATCCGCGGAGCAAGACTGGGATCTCCAAGCCTGAGTGACGCTCTAATGGCTGGCTGCATACCCATCGTTGTGGCCGATAGCTATGTCATGCCCTTCTCTGAAGTCATAGATTGGATCAGGTTGGTTGTGATTCTTCTGTCGTGTGTGTAACATGCTGAATTTTTCAAGAGGGAGAAATATGAAATAAAGATTGAGCTGTGCTTGCTTTCTTTCTGAAAGAAAAGTCAAGGGGAGCTAACCAAATCATAGATAGCTTTTCTGGTTCTATTCAACTGACTGCTGAAAATATACCGACGCACTAACCAAAGGTTTTTGTCAATATAACACTTACCTCGACAGTACTATTCTTGCACATTATCTATTATAGGCCGAAAAAATTGGACAAAACGCTGAGTGGGTACAATTATCTCCCATAACCATGCGCCACCGTGGATCCCAAGCACTGTCCGAGTGCTTCCCCCTTACAGGATGTAGGTGGCGCGTCCTCTTTCTTTTTTCGCGCGTGTCAGACCGGCTGTGTTTCTGCTACGCTCCCGGATTATTTTGGACTAAGAGGCTTCTTTTCTGTGTGGACTATCACCTGTTGGATTATTGTGTGTTATTCCACTTCTGGCTTGAGGCTACGTTGTGTTTCCTTCAACTTGTGCCTCCGTTTTTGTGTGGCGGACTCGGCGTGCCTCCCGTCCTACTTCGTGGTGACCGGTCGTCTGCTTCTCGTTTCGCCGCATTCACTTGAGTATTGACCTAAATTTTCTTTGAATTTTGTTAATTCTCGGTCTTTAAGGGTACGTACAGGGCGAGGTAGGATGTCTCGTCCTGTTTTGGGCTCTGGTTCTACGGAACCAGAGTCTGCCGGGGGCAACCCTTCTCCGGGCGCCCAGCGTCATGTTTTACGCACGGAGAAGGGGATCTTTCGGCGCTCCGACTCTCCCTCCCCAAACGCTTTGCGTTTGCGGCGAGGGAGGGCGGAGAAAGCCTGTTTGAGCAAGCTCAATGCGAGCTTGCTCAAACAGGCTGGGCTTGAGCCTGGGACTTCGGGCGGGGCTGCGCTGTCGAAGGTTCGGGGAAGGTCGAGGGGAAAGAAAAGCTTCTTTCTCCTTCTCCTTCAGTGGAACAAGCTTCCCCCCCTTCGACGCCGTTGTCCGGCCCTCAGTCTCAGGCTTCAGCTCCTCCCGGTTTCAAGCCTGGGGGGAAGGTTTCCTTCTCCTCCCTGGCTCGAATCCGGGGGCAGGTCGATTCCCAACCCTCTTTGGGGGTTGGTGAATCCGATCTAGGGGCTACTGGAGAGACTCAGGTTTTGACAGCCAACGGCCATTCCACGTTGTAAACACCGGTTCTCGTCCGACCACCGAAGTTAAGCAACGTCGGGCCCGGTTAGTACTTGGATGGGTGACCGCCTGGGAACACCGGGTGCAGTTGGCATTAAAATCTTCCTTTTCCGGTGCCTCTCCTGTGCCCTCCTCGGTTTCCACCGCTGTGGAAGCCAGGAGGGACACGGGTCCTCCTCTGAACTCCCTCGCTGGGTCGTCTGCTGCTGTTTCGACAGTAGTTTCGGCCCCCTGGGGGGGGAGATCGGAGGAGATGACGGGGTCTCTGAATTCCCTCCCCGCTGGGGTTGGGATGCGAATTGACCCCGTTCAGGGCGGTCCTGTGGGGGCAGGGGTTTCAGGCTTCGTGCCTACGACCACTGCTACTACGGTTCCCTCTGACGTCCGTGTGACTGGTGGCTGTCCCTCTATGAAACGCTCCGGCCGACTAGTTACTGGACGTGGAGGTGTTCGACAGAACGTGGTACTTCTGTCGAATGGTCAGGGCGACGGGAACATTGTTTCTGTTGCTCAGACCGACACCTCCGACCGGACCGTCTTGACCCCACGCCATTCCTTAGCGTCTGGTGTTCGGGTGACGGATGGTCCGGACCAAGGGTCCGGAACGTTCCAGGCTTACGGGTCGGGATCGAACCGGACCCACGGGTCCCGACTGGACTTGACCTCCGGGTTTGGTCCGGACGGGACCCATGGTACGGGACCGTACCGGACCTTAGGGTCCGGTGCGGGACAGTACCTCTGGCCCTTGCCGGACCCCCGGACCTACGGGTCCGGATGGTACGGTACGGGACCAGTGGTTCGGTCGGGACCGGACCACCCGACCACCTCTGTTGGTCTGGGTGGTCTGGCACCGAACCGGAACACACCGGACCACCGGACCTACGGGTCCGGATGGTACGGTACCGGACCAGTGGTCCGGTCGGGGCCGGACCACACGACCACCTCTGTTGGTCCGGGTGGTCTGGCACCGAACCGGACCATGCCGGACCTACGGGTCCGGATGGTACGGTATGTCCACGTCCGACCGAGCCACCCGAACACTTCTGTGGGTACGGATGGTTCGGTACCGAACGGGACCTCCGGATGCTACGGGACCGGACCGAACCTACGGGTTCGGATGGTCCGGTACCGGACCAGTGGTCCGGTCCGAACCGGACCACCCGACCACCTCTGTTGGTCCGGATGGTCTGTCACCGAACCGGACCATACCGGACCTACGGGTCCGGATGGTACGGTAGGTCCACGTCCGGACCGAACCACCCGAACACTTCTGTGGGTACGGATGGTTCGGTGCCGTACGGGACCTCCGGATGGTACGGGACCGGACCACAGGACCGGAACACCGGACCACCCTATCGGATCGGTCCGGACCACCCGACCACCTCTGTTGGTCCGGATGGTCTGGCACCGAACCGGACCTACGGGTCCGGATGGTACGGTATGTCCACGTTGGGACCGAGCCGCCCGAACACTTCTGTGGGTACGGGTGGTTCGGTGCCGAACGGGACCTCCGGATGGTGCGGGACCGGACCGGACCTACGGGTCCGGATGGTCCGGTACTGGACCGGTGGTCCGGTCCGGACCGGACCACCCGACCACCTCTGTTGGTCCGGATGGTCTGGCACCGGACCATACCGGACCACCGGACTTACGGGTCCGGATGGTACGGTGTGTCCACGTCCGGACCGAACCACCCGAACACTTCTGTGGGTACGGATGGTTCGGTGCCGAACGGGACCTCCGGATGGTACGGTTGGTCCACGCCCGGACCGAGCCACCCGAACACTTCTGTGCGTACGGATGGTTCGGTGCCGAACAGGACCTCCGGATGGTACCGGACCTACGGGTCCGGACCTACGGGTCCGGATGGCCTGGTGTCGGACCACCCGACCACCTCTGTTGGTCTGGATGGTCTGGCACCGAACCGGACCATACCGGACCACGGGTCCGGATGGTACGGTATGTCCACGTCCGGACCTAACCACCCGAACACTTCTGTGGGTACGATGGTTCGGTGCCGAACGGGACCTCCGGCACCGGACCGGAACACCGGACCACCCTACCGGACCGGATCGGCACCCCCGACCGGACCGGACCATTTCTTTTCTGATCAGACCCGATGGGTTCCTGTTCAGTCTATAAATGGCGGGGGTTCGTTGGCTGGGCTGACCCAACAGTCGCAGGGTTGTTGTTTTTCTCCCCCTTCGGCTGCTGGAGACGTTTCGTCTTTGGGGCAGGGGTCTTCGCGGCCTCTTGCTTCTGTGGGCGTTTCTTCACAGCCTGCTTCATCGCTTTCGGCTCTTCCCCCTCAAGCTCCCTACACTCCTGCTTTTGAGGAGTTGTCGGTAAGTGAAGAGGAGAGTGAGTCGGAGGACGATAGGGAGGAGGATCAGGGTCGCCCTGAGGTTAACACTGATCCTCTACCCTTGCCGGTTTCTGATGGAACTTCCGAAGCTATGCTTCGTACTTTGCAACAGTACATGACAGACATCACGCGGCGTCTTGACGTCACGGATGCCTCTCTTAAGCGTCTGTCGTCTAGTGTTGACACACAGGACCTGGACCCGGGGTCTGAGGACGAGAGGCAGGAGGCTCGTCCTCGCACAGCTAGAAGGACGTTTGAACAGTTTCAGGACGTCCTTCCCTGAGACGCCCTCTCGTCCTTTGAGTCCGCTTCGGCCCGGGCGCGGGAGGCTCACGCCGCGTCTGCCGGCGGCTCGTTTTATGAACGATCCGTCCGCCGGCAATTCGCGTTCCACCCTAGTCTTAGTGCCACGGTGGAAGCGGCAGCACATCGCCTGAGGAGTACAGATTCACGTGCAAACGCGACCTATGTTCCTCGGGAGGACGCGGGTTCAGTGCCATGCTTTCCTTCGGGAGGCGCACCTCCACTGTTTCCTCGTGTCCAATCTGTTTCGTCCCTCCCTTTTCCCTTTGACTCTCGAACTCTCACTTTCCAGACTTCGAGTGTTTAGGGTGGGGCTGACGGTGATGTGTTCGTTGGGGAGGTGCCTTCGGTCAAGAAGGTGGAACTGAGCTCTGCTTCGTTCCACAATCTTGAGGCCACCGTTTCTTCCACAGTCGAGGCCCAATCACAGGCCTTGACATGGATGAGCACGCTGTCCACACTGTTGGACCCTCCCGATCGGGCAGAGTCCGATTCCACTCGGGTCCTTGACACGGTTCGAGTGGATCGGGCTTTGCATGCCGTGCGATCGTGCGTGACGTCTGCGGCAGAATTGGCCATTGGAACACGGGTCCACTTTATTGGCCCTGTTCCGTGATCATTTTCTGCCTACTTCTATAGTGCCTCCGGATATGAGGAAGAGTCTGAGGAACACGTTTCTTCAGCCTTCTTCCCTCATTCATCCGGACACTGTTCGTTCTGTGGTGGAGTCCACACGCCAGAGGAACACTGATTCTCTGATGGTTGGCCTCGCTGCTTCGGCGACGGCGGCGGGGAGTAAGAGAAGTGCTACAGTCACCTCCAGCTCCCAGCCTCAGAAGAAGAAGAAGAAGCCAGTTTCACTGCCTCCTTCTTCCTCCTCTTAGGCGCCTGTTGCGTTCCCAAGCAAGACGAAGGGTGCTCAGACAGGTAAGGGGAAGCAGCACCACCAGGGGGGGTGGTCGCAAGCCTGCGCCTGCCCGCCAGCAGAATTTTCAGTGAGTCCCGGCCCTACGTTGACGCCCCCTCAAGTTGCCCCTCTTTCGTCCGTCGGTTCCCTTTTTCGGGCCCGCGGCATGTGGGGCAGACTGGTCTCCAACCAGTTTTTCTTCAGGGTGGTGTGGTCGGGGTTTTCTCTACCGCTGTCGTCACAACCTCCATTGTCCGCTCTACCCTGGACGTTCCCCCCTCCTCGAGACCCTGCCAGATGGCAGGCTCTTCAGGACGAGGTGAACTCGTTGGTCGAGAAGAAGGCGGTCTACCCCCTTTCTCAGCCTTCTCCAGGGTTCTGCTCCCGCCTGTTCACCGTCCCCAAAAAGGACGGCCGGTTCAGGCCGGTGTTGGACCTCTCCACCTTGAACTTGTACCTTCACAGGTGCAAGTTCAAGATGGAAACCCCTTCGTCGGTCCGGTTGGCCATCCGGCCAAACGATTGGGCCATGTCTGGGACCTCCAGGATGCTTACTTCCACATCCTGGTGGCCCCGGGGTACCGACATCTGCTCCGGTTCGTTTGGGAGGGCACAGTGTTCGAGTTTCGGGCCCTCCCATTCGGCCTGTCCTTGGCCCCTCTGATTTTCAACGGGGACAACAACACCACATGCTTAGCTTACCTTCGCCACCAGGGGGGCACCAATTCTCGGTCCCTCTCCCTGTTGGCGGAGGAGATTCTGCTCTGGTGCCAGACCAATCAGGTCCGGATGTCAGTCCAGTTCGTTCCGGGGAAACTGAACGCCCTGGTCGACATTCTCAGTCGGGGCGATCAGGTTCTCTCCACAGAATGGACCATCGCTCACAACGTTCTACAGCGTCTGTGGGCAAGGTGGGACCGTCCTCTGATCGATCGGTTCGCAACTCGATTCAGCGCTCGGCTTCCCAGGTACGTCAGCCCCTTTCGAGACATGAATGCGTTCCACTTGGACGCATTCACTCTCTTGTGGAGGCTCCTCGATGCTTACACCTATCCCCCGACATCTCTGATTCCGAGGGTGCTGGCAAAATATCTGCAGGAACGACCAAGACTGATTTTGGTCGCGCCTTACTGGCCAACAGCTCTGTGGTTTCCAGATCTTCGCGGTCTCACCCACGTAGACCCTCTACCTCTGGATCTGGACGGGGGAGGTCTGCTCCAGCCTCGATCATGCCTCCCTCATCCACGTCCAGAGAGTCTGTGCTTGACCGCATGGCTCTTGTGCGCTCCAAACTGCTTGCACTAGGATTGCACAAGAGTTCAGTAGAGTTTTCCTTGAACGCTAAGAGGCGATCAACTAATCAGCTCTACGACTTACGCTGGAGAGCTTGGGCCACCTTCGCCTTGTCCAAGGGGATAAAGCCGCTTTATCCCTCAACACAGGACTTGGCCAACTTCCTGGTGGAAGTGTATCAAAAGAAGAGTCTTTCTTCTAAGACTCTTCTTGGATACAGATCTGCCATCGCTTCCACGATTGCGGCCGCTACTGGTCGCAGATCTGAACACTTGATCAGGTCCTCCCTCATCGCTAATGTCCTTTCGGGTATTAGCAATGCAGCGGTGTCTAAACCTCGGGTTTCATTTCCCAAGGGGGATGTCTTTCTGGTCCTCAAACTCCTGCGTAGCAATGAGTTTGAACCCCTGGCAGGCATCAGTATCAAGTTGCTGATTTTTAAGACTAATTGTTCCTCATCGCTTTAGCCACTTGCCGTAGACTCAGTGGTATTCAAGCTTTGAGTGGCCTGGACTTTGACCTTGAGTTCACCACACAGCAGTGGTTGCCAGCATGGTCACGTCAGTCTAAGATATGTTTCTTGGGTATATTTTCTTTTACGGTAGTACTGTTCGAAAATTGCCTGGGTATCTTAATCCTTGGATTTAAGTGATTTTGATTAAGGAGTTTAATACTCTACATATCACCCTCACACCACTCTGGTATTCTGTGCAAGAATAGTACTGTCGAGGTAAGTGTTATATTGACTGTAAGGCTTCTTTTTAAGCCTACTGTCTATATGATACTTACCGAGACAGTACTATTAGAGTTTCCCTCCCGCCTCCCCTCTTGATATGTTATGGGCTTTTTGAGGGTCTGCAGCTCATAAAGAAAGAGGACGCGCCACCTACATCCTGTAAGGGGGAAGCACTCGGACAGTGCTTGGGATCCACGGTGGCGCATGGTTATGGGAGATAATTGTACCCACTCAGCGTTTTGTCCAATTTTTTCGGCCTATAATAGATAATGTGCAAGAATAGTACTGTCTCGGTAAGTATCATATAGACAGTAGGCTTAAAAAGAAGCCTTACATTTTGTCGGGACAACAGGTTTAAGATAGTGTGGTTTTTCTTGCATCCTATCATTGAGAATCAAACATAATTATAACAAATGTATAGCAAGAATTGACAAGTTGAAAGAGAAGGTAGGAAAAGAGAAACTCAATGACAGTTGTTACTTCAACTCAACATGAGCTTTTTAACAAACTTTTCTATCAGGGCTAGTTTTAAAAGTTTTGTCTCAAAATTTAGGGATAGAAATCTGAAAATCTCTGGCATATGGGTTAATACTTTATTTAACAGTCTTTTACTTGAAAGTACAGCATGTTATGTCCTGGTTTAACTACTTGTTGTGACAGATTGACTCAATGACTGATCTCTGTGAGAGCCAGGATTAGTTTTTCAGAGGAAGTTGTTGTTTATTTTTTGTGAGTACCTGTGGGTTCACTGTTTTTGCCTGTATATTTTAAGTTCTCCTCTGATGAAAGAACTCTGTTGGGAACAGCTAAAAGTGTTCCTACATTGTGGGTGGCTTGTCATGACAGGTATGTTTTGGTCAAGATGATAGACAAAGGCACACAAAATGTCCTATATTGAGAGTTGTCCTCTCACTGTGAAGAGGCCTCACATATTATCTACCGCAATTCAAAGAGGAATGGGTCACGTGAGAGCGAATGCGAGAATGCGTCACTGAAGGAATGGATTCCGTTATCCCTGTCCTCTCTACATTGTGGTTGATAAAACAACAATTAGACTTCACTTACTCAGGTAAGCGCATCATAATTTTGCAATTACAGGTACATTCTTAAAACTGACATGTTTTCAGGGCGTCGGTACAGGTGCGTGAGGATGACCTGAGCAAGCTGATGGGGGTGGTGGGGAACTACAGCGTGGATCGCGTGCACACCATGCGGCGTCAGATCCGCTTCCTCTACCGCACCTACCTGCAGTCCATGGCCAAGATCACCATGACGACGCTGCAGGTGCTCAACAGTCGCATCTTCCCCTATGCCGCTCCCTCCTACAGCCACTGGAATGAGCCGCCCGATGTGGTCAGTAGAACGAGAAGATGGGCAGGGTTGAAAGTTGTGTGTGATCTCTTTAACTGCTCAACCTGCCTCTCTCTCTGTATACAGTGGAACCCCCCTTTTAAGACCTCCAGAAATCTGAGAAAATCAGGTCTTAAAAAGGGTAGTCTTAAAAAAGCGGTATATTTACAGAGGTTATAAACAAAAAGGCTGAGAAAACAGGGTCTTAACCCTTAGGCTGGTTGTCGCGACATATGTCGCGCTACTTTACGTATACTGTCACCTGGTTGTCACGACATATGTCGCGCTACTGGCTCAGTCTGTTTGGTCGGTTCCGATTACCTCCCATGGATGCGAAAACCTATATGACCGTTTTTCTTTATTTTTCTCTCTGTTAATTCACCAGTGGCTATGTAACGTGTGATAGAGAATTGCACCAGTGTAAGGGTTAAAAGGGAGGAAGTCTTAGATTGGGTGGTCTGAAAAGGGGATTCTAATGTACTTTTGGCCTTCAGGTGTTTAGGTATGAATGTTTTGTCTGTCGTGGGCTATTTGGGAAAAGTGAGTATATATTTTTTTTGAGGGATGAGGGTAATTTCAGTTTCCTCAGTTTTAGAATGCAGGTTTTAACACTATTGTGACTAGCATTGCCACGGCGTTAACGTCCTGCCTGCCCAAGCTTGCCACCAAGAAACTTCTCAAAAAACAGTAACTGTAAAGAAATCTGTCTAGCAAGCTTGAATTAAGTCCAATCACCACCAAATTTTGTGTACTAATTAAAAAATGGATGCCCAGTTCAGTCGTGCTATTTATAAGTTTGTCACGCGATTTGTTTTAGCAAAGGGTGGGTGAAAGGGGGATAATTTGTTTTTTAACGTTTTTTTGTGTGTGTTTTCTTTTCCACTGCTTTTTTAAAAGTTATTTTTTAACAGAAAGTATTATAAATAATTTTATAACCAAACAAGGTGTAAAACCTATGAATTAGCTGAAATATTGTTAAAATTCTACACAGAAATAAGGAGACAGTACAAAGAAAAAAACAAGCAAATCCCGCATTCACTCACAGCATCCTGACTCAAATGAAACAAAACTGTGACACTCACCAAATGATGTCTAGGTAATCCATATTGAATATAAGTCACATTTTCACAACAAAGTCCCAACTGTACATCTATGAACATTTCCAAAAGGATTAGGCTCCAGCCATCCATTGTTATCAGTGCTGCCACGCCCCCCTTGCAACTACACATTCGAAGATTCATGCAGTACCACCCTAACACGTGTAGTTTGCCGACTCATACTAGCAGCAACAACGGGACTGTTTCTTCCTCAATATCACTGCTATTATCGCTTTCTTGAGGCGAAAACAACACGTCGGAATCATGATCTACAGGGTCTTCAAGATCCAACATCCGGAGAATCTCCTCCCGTGACAAGGCTCGCCTTCGATTCATTTTTTTTCTCGAAAAAACCGCACAAACCAGGCTAATTTTACATATGGCGGAAGGGCACACCAAGTGTGTCAAGGGAAACAACTCAATTTACTGCAAGCTTCAAAAACCGGGAAGCAATCACGAGTCGTGTACCTTGTATGTCTAATACTAAAATAGTCACTTCCCGTCCGTGGGCGTTGCAGCGCTATTACTAATATAGTCACCTCCCGTCGCGAAAGTGTTAAAGTTACTTCCATGGCCTTTGCTACTCACTCTCAGCCTCTCTCTTTCGCTGTCGATTCCGTTCATCATCCTCTTGATTTGTGACGTTAAGTTCTGAAGAATGGTTTGCTTTCAATAGGCTTTTTGTAAAGAATAAGTGTGAACAGTTGTGGCTGGATGAGGGACACTTATTGTCAGTTTTCATAATGTTACGTTTTAGCAGGAATATAAGGTCTGCTTTTTAGTGTTGTGTGTGTGATAGAGAAAGGGTAAACATTTTTGTGTGTTTCGGTTGTTTTTACAGTGAGCATCTAAACTTAGTGTTGTAGTAGAAACTGTACACGGTTTTAAGCATGTTTGCTTTATCTTAACCACAAATGATTGCTTTTAGCGCTAGATACTACATCACACAAGTCAGACACTGATAACAATAATAACAATAACAATAACAACACTTTATTGTTCATTAATCCTGATTCTCTCTTCACCAAGTATTTGATTTGTCCGCAGCCTTTGATCCAGAATCCCTTGTTCCTGCCACTAGTGCCGAGCAAGACCCAGGGCTTCACCGCGGTGGTGCTGACGTACGACCGTCAGGAGTCACTCTTCACCGTCATCCGTCAGCTGGCCGAGGTGCCGTCTCTGGCCAAGGTGTTGGTGGTGTGGAACAACCAGAACAAACAACCGCCCCCCAGTAAGTATCTGCTTGGAATTGTGGTTGACGAGTAGCTTGGATTCCTTACTTTGTTTATTATTTCATTTACTTCTTTATTTTTTTCTTTATTTATTTTTTTTTCTTCTTCGGAGTTTCTAGGCTGCGACTCTTGCATACACTTGTACATGTGAGTGGGCTTTCCTCTGTATGACAGTTTTTTCCCTCTGCAGTCTTATTTTTAATTTAATTTTTTAAATTTTTTTATTGTATTTATTTCATTGTTCTATCATAAGAAAGAATACAAGCCCTGAAACAAATTGGTTTTTTTTGTTGGTTAATTATTAACCAACAATCATTATCTGTTGAATGCTTCCCTGTCTAGCTGAACATAGATTCATTCAAACAATGCCGCTTTTTGACGCTGATTGCCAAAACTACAAAATTGTGGAGATTCTAAAATGGTACGCATCTCAAAATGGACAAAGATGACAGAAAAAGAGTAAAAGAAAAATGGAGTGACTTGGACTTAAAAAAGATCATCTCACTCACTTTGTGTTTGTGTTTCAGTGTCTGCCTGGCCCTACATTGGAAAACCAGTCAAGGTGCATCAGACCAAGAAAAACAAACTCAGCAACAGGTAAGCTCTTAGAATAAACGGTTAGAGATTACTGGAAATGAGAAAAATGTGTCATATGGTATCACACAGATTGAAGATTTATTTAGCAAACTAGTCTATTCAGTTCGTCTGTGTGCATGAGAGTGGTTTGTAAGGAGGAGCTCTGGTAAACACGTTGCTGTCTTGACATCTGTATCATGACTCTAACTGCGGTAAATAAGATGAGAAGCAAAAGCGTGGTTTGATAAAGGGAGCTTACTTTACACAAATCTGCTGCTTCAGGAGTTGACAACTGCAAGATTCATGTCCCCTTGGCACAAATGTACAGAGCTGGCGCAAACTTAATGACTAGTTCAAAATGTGTAATCTGACAATGTTCGGTGCGACCTGGTAATAGCAGACAAACAAGGAAGACATTGGATTATGTTGAACTGTGTGGAACTGTAGAGACTCTAAATTACAGAGGTAACTTATAATATAAATTGTAATCAATCAGCGTTGTTTTTGTTTTTGTTTTTTTTCTTCAACAATTTTTTATTCAGGCAAGCACAGATTTATAATGACACATTTAGTCTCGGTACACAGACTAGACGGCAATTTCTAATGATTAGAGAGGACGCATGCGCAACCAATTACTTTTGGTTTCGCGCGTTACCAGGAAGCTTTCAGAAAGTTTCAGTGCTCATAGAAATGGATTATTCATTTGGATTATAATGTGTTGGGTGAACTTTTTTCTTTGTGATGTGTGCCTCAGAGTGTTTTGTTTCGTGAGGACGATGTCATTAGCTCGGATGAGTCAAGGTGAGAACTGATTTTTCATGATTACATTTCACGCCGGACGCTCGCCGGTTTCTATTTTTTGAAGATGGCGGATTCCGCAGCAAAAAAGGATGCGGAGTCTGCTAGTACAAGTGGTGGACAAAACATTAACAATGAAATGGTGGAAACTGTGCGTGATTTGATGGGGTCGATCATGAGTCCATTTTTGGATAAACTGAAATCTCTGGAATCGAAATATGACGATCTCTTTTGTAACAATGGTGATGATGAAAATCAATCTGAAAACAGTGATCTTGGCGATCAGTCTTTCTCCGTTTCATGCGGTGCTACCGGTGTTTCTATCGGAGATTGTTCCAGCGGTGCTACCGTGGAAAAAGTGAAGAAAAATGAAGCAATTGTTGACCCCGGCAGAGGTTCTGTGGCAGAGGTTTCAACAGAATCAGAATTTGACTTTTGTGTCAAAGCATCAGCTCAGTCAGCGGATCAGCTTGATGATATTTTTGCTGCGATGGAGGCAGACTTGGAAGTTGAAGAGAAAATAGGTCGTGTAGTGGATGAGAAGCTCGCAAACATCACTAAAAGCAGATTCACTGTCAAATTACCAGACCAAAAGCTCAAGGACAAGATGGAAAGTATCCTTATTCCGGCAAACTGTGTGGAAATAAAGGCTCCTATCCTTAATGAGGAGGTGATAGGGAAAGCAAACCTCGACAGAGGTGCAAGACAAAATGACACGCGACTGCTCAATGTACAGAAGCTGATTTCTAAATCAACCGCAGCACTTGTTACGGCAACAAGCAAACTTCACACCTTCACAAAAGAGGGGTGCACTGACAACAGCAGTAGTACCGTGACAGTAGAGAGTACGAAGTTCAGGGCAGAACTGAATGGGATGTTGTCCGCGTGTGGTGATGTTATCTGTCTGTTGGGAACAGCGCAGCAAGAGCTCAGCATCCGCCGTAAATACCAATTAGCTCGCGTTCTGCCAAAGGACATGGCAGCTATTTGCACAAACGAAAATCTCCCGAGTCGGGACATGCTTTTTGGCGGGGATATCGAGAAAGCGATCAAAGGTGCTAAGGAGAATTACAAGATGAAAACTCCGCACACTTCAAGCTACAACAATCGTTTCCAACCATACCAGCGCAAGGGGCACGGTGGTAGGCCTTTTTTAGGTCAAGGGAACACATACGGAAATCAACGAGGGCAGTCTTTCAGTCCCAGAGCTCGGGGGAGAGGTCAGAATCGGGGATTCGGAAAATTCAGAGGAAAACAGTAGACACAGAAGTTTCAAAAACTCCCGATGTGTGCAAAGACAAAGAGGTGAGGGAGTTTTATGATGAAGTTGAAAACATTAAAAATAGATTACAGGAACAAGCAGATCATTTTCAAGCAGGTCAAATTCGTTACTGCCTTCCCTCTTGGAAGGAAGTCTCAATAGATAAAGACATTTTGGAAATGGTACAAGGGATAAATATTGATTTCACAGAGACCCCTGTACAGAGAAAAAATCCTCAAAACTATAATTTTTCCAAAGAACAGACAACAGCAATTGATTCAGAAATTGTCGAACTTCTACAAAAAGGGGTGATAAGAAAAACAGATCACTCGGAGGATGATTTTCTGTCTCCAATTTTTGTGAGACCAAAAAAGAATAATACATGGAGATTAATTTTAAATCTGAGAGATTTGAATGAAAACATGATTTATCAGCATTTCAAAATGGAAACACTGAAGACAGCTTTGGAGCTAGTCACCAGAAATTGCTTCTTCTGTTCTTTGGATCTCAAAGATGCTTATTTTTCAGTGCCGGTAAATAAAGCATCTCAGAAATATTTGAAGTTTCTCTGGAAAGGAGAAGTATTTGTTTTCACTGCATGTCCAAACGGACTAGCACCCTGCCCACGTTTGTTCACAAAGTTACTGAAACCAGTCATGGCCCAGTTACATAGACTAGGATTTCTTTCAACAATCTTCATTGATGATACATTACTTTTTGGAGATTCTGAAAAAGAATGTGTGCAAAATGTAAAAGAGTCATTGTCTCTTCTGGAAAAATTAGGATTTGTTGTGCATCCGGTGAAATCTGTTTTGATACCTTCCCATAAAATAAGATATCTTGGGGTTGAAATTGATTCAGAGGACATGACAGTCACTTTAACAACAGAGAGGAAGGAAAGGATACATAAACTAGCCACTGAGCTGTTACATCAGGGGTATGCCACAGTAAGAACACTCGCAAAGTTCATTGGGCAAGTAGTGTCTGCTTTTCAGGCGGTGAAATTTGGTCCTCTCTGGTACAGATGCATGGAACACGATAAAATTGCTGCTTTGAAGCAAAACAATAATGATTATGACTCCTCTGTGGAGTTCTCTGCCGAAGCCAAAACCGAAATGTTATGGTGGAGGGAGAATATCATGTCATCTGTTAATGATGTGGACACTGATCATGGTGACCCAGATTTCATAATGTTCACTGATGCATCAAAGAAAGGCTGGGGTTGTTCGTGTAGTCAAGGTAGAACAGGTGGACTATGGAATCAACAAGAAGCACAGCAGCACATCAATATTCTGGAATTGAAAGCTGCACTGCTGTCTTTGCAAACCTTTGCTAGGGACAAAACTAACATTCATCTCAGGCTTATGATGGACAATGTTACAGCCATTGCATGTGTTGACAAAATGGGGTCCATTTCGGTAACATGCAATGCAGTTGCTAAGGAAATCTGGTCATTTTGCATTATGCGAGGCATTTGGGTTTCATCGGCATACATACCAGGGATAGAAAATGTAGAAGCAGATGAAGAATCTAGAGTACACAATCTAGATACAGAATGGGCCGTGAAGACTGACATTTTAACAAGTGCTCTGGATATTCTGGGTGCTAAACCAGAAATAGATTTGTTTGCATCAAGGATAAACTGTAAATTCCCTCAATATGTATCATTTAGACCAGATCCAGAAGCTGTAGCGGTGAATGCTTTCACTCTATCATGGTCTAATAAACGTTTTTATGCTTTTCCACCCTTTTGTGTTATTGCCAGCATGCTGCACAAAATCAACAAAGAAAAAGCTACGGGAGTTGTAGTAGTTCCAGACTGGCCCAGTCAACCGTGGTATCCAAAACTGGCAAAGATGTTGATAAACAATCCGGTGCTTGTGTCAGCAAGGGAAAATCTGCTAGTCATGCCCTCAAATCTTCAGGAAAAACACAGACTGAGAAAGTCCTTAAGGTTGATCATTTGCGAAGTCTCAGGATCAGATATCGAATGTCAGGACTTTCGGCACAAGCTTCAAATATCATCTTTTCGTCATGGAGAGAGGGAACTAGGAAAGTTTATGCGTCCTATATCGCAAAATGGAAAAGCTATGCGTGCAGGAGAGGTATACATACCGTTTCGCCGACTGTGAATGATGCGATCAACTTTCTAGCAACACTGTTCAGGGCAGGACTTGGCTATAGTGCCATTTGTGCGGCCAGATCGGCTCTATCTTGTTACTTAGACATTGCAGGATGTCCTCAATTTGGTGAACACTGTTTAGTGAAACGGTTTGTGAAAGGTGTGTTTGAACTTCGACCCGCTTTTCCTAAATATGCGTCCACATGGAATGTGGATGTTGTGCTGGAGCATTTGGAATTGTACTATCCACATGAACAAATAACACTGAAGGAATTGTCATACAAACTTGTAATGCTTTTGGCACTGTTATCTGCGCAAAGATGCCAAACTCTTCACAGTCTGTCAGTGAATTCAATGCATCTTTCCAACTCAAAATGTGTGTTTTATTTGAATGTATTGCTAAAACATTCCCGCAAAGGAAAACACTTAGCACCGCTGGAATTTTTAGCCTTTCCACAGAACAAGGCTTTGTGTATTGTGTCTGTACTCAAAGAATATCTTCGAAGAACTAAGGAGTTTCGGGGATGCGAAGACAAACTGCTTTTGAGCTATCAAAAACCCTACAAACCCATCAGCAAGGACACCTTGGCTCGGTGGATGAGAGACGTTCTCACACGAGCTAATGTGGACACCCAAGTATTTGGTGCACACAGCACACGGGCAGCAAGTACGTCAGCTGCAGCATCACGGGGGGTCCCCATGGATGTTATCCTCAAAGCTGCAGGTTGGAGCAGCGAGTCCACGTTTTCACGTTTCTACCACAAAGCAGCGACCGTAAATTTGGGGCAGTCTCTGTTGGACTCATATTTCTGCAAGGCTTAGGGTGAGTTTCTATGTAATATAAAATTGTATTGGAGGTTGAGCAATATGTCACAAAGGCAATCTCTAAAAAATCATTAGAAATTGCCGTCTAGTCTGTGTACCGAGACTAAATTGAAAGGACAGACGAGGCTTACCTGGTAAGGTGAAGGCTGGACCTGATTTAGTAGAGGTACACAGACTGCGACGGCTGTTCTAATCCCACCCTTAAGTGAGACTGTAATTCCCTCCGCATTTGGGATAAAATTAGGGCACTAAATTATTTCAAAACATGTGTTTGACTTTGTAACATATTGTTATCTGAAAGGTGATTGGTTGCGCATGCGTCCTCTCTAATCATTAGAACAGCCGTCGCAGTCTGTGTACCTCTACTAAATCAGGTCCAGCCTTCACCTTACCAGGTAAGCCTCGTCTGTCCTTTCAATTCAAAAGCATTGTCACTGATAAGCAATGACAGAGCTGAACACACATGTGATATTTCAATCAGAGTTTTAATAAATTTCTGTGATGTCAAACCTCATAACCTGTCAGAAATTGATGGTATTCACCAAAACTGCATAATTTAAGGAATATTCTAACTTTTTTCTTTGTTTGTGACCAGGTTTTTCCCTTACGATGAGATTGAGACAGAGTGCATCCTGGCACTGGACGACGACATTGTCATGCTGACCCCTGATGAGCTGGAGTTTGGTTATGAGGTCAGTTTGCTGTTGTCTTATTTTGTACACTTCTTATTGCAAAATGTTCTCTGAATATATTCTTGAAAAGGGGTTGGGAATAAAGTAAAGTCAATAAGGTATTGTTAGTCTTCCTTTGCCTTCAAACCCTTGATAATCATTCAGGTACAGTTTAAAATCAGGTTGTTGCAGCTTTTTGTGTGTAAAATAGGTATTGATGGCCGTTCTTTGCCTTCAAACCCTTGACAGATATGAGAGATTAAATGAAGGATTCTGTGTGTTGTTGGTATGCTTTCATGTCACAAAACATAAACAAGTGGAAGATAAGATTGAATCTGTCACCCCATTCTTTTCATCCTAAAATCTTTAAGCCTGATTCAGGTACAGTTTAAAATCAGGTAGTTGGGTTTTTGTTGCCGCTTTTCTGTGTTAAAAGATGATCTTGCTGCTTTCTTGAGTGAAAATATGACTGCTGCTATCTTGTGTACATAATGACGTGATTGCTGTGCCATGTGAAAGTTGATGATGGTGCTTCTCCCTGTGTAAAAGACAATCTTTCGTGTGCAGGTGTGGCGGGAGTTTCCAGATCGTCTTGTTGGTTTCCCATCTCGCCTTCACCTGTGGGATAACACCACGCAGAAATGGAAGTACGAGTCAGAGTGGACCAACGCCATCTCCATGGTCCTCACTGGGGCTGCCTTTTATCACAAGGTATGTTTTATTGCTTGCAATGGCAAATTGGTACCCGACCTTGTTTAGGGATTGGGAAGGTAAAAGCAGTGAGGGAAAGTCTGCAGTGCCTACATGATGTGAGTTATGCGCAGTGGCGTGGTGGTAAGATGTCGGCCTCCTAATCGGGAGGTTGTGAGTTCGAATCCCGGTCGCTGGGTTAAGAGTGGAGATTTTTCCGATCTCCCAGGCCAACTTATGTGCAGACCTGCTAGTGACTTAACCCCCTTTGTGTGTACACAAAAGCACAAGACCAAGTGCGCATGAAAAAGATCCTGTAATCCATGTCAGAGTTCGGTAGGTTATGGAAACACGAAAATACCTAGCATGCCTACTCAACGAAAGCGGAGTGAAGCTGACTATGCTCTCAGAGTATAGTTCGGGGAACCCAAATGGGCAAACGAGCTCACACGTAACCAGAAAATTCTGGAACGTTGAAGAAGAAGAAGAAGACAGTAGATAGAATATTTTGTTAGAAATATCATGCATGAATCTATTTTTTTTTGTGAGGTACTCTTTCTTGTTGTTTCTTTACAAGAGTTTCTTCTTCTTCTGTGTTCCTGTCGCCATGCTACACTAACACAGTCAAGGTTGTTGATGTGATGAAGTCTGCAGTTCGCCGCAGGGAGATATTTACAACAATGAAAAATCACTTATAGCAGTGTGTGTGAGGATGGCACGTTTTCTAGTACCGGGTACAGTACTTCAGAGTGTTAAGCTGGGAAAAGAGGGAGTGAAGTTTTATGCATCAGCAATTCAGCTGGCTGTGTTTGTGTTTCAGTATTTCAGCTACCTGTACACTTACGCGTTACCTGGCAACATGAAGTCATGGGTGGATGACCACATGAACTGTGAGGACATCGCCATGAACTTCCTTATCTCCAATGTCACAGGTCATGCTCCAATCAAGGTCAGTGTGACTTAACATCCACAAATTTTTTTTTCTCCTAAAAGTTTCCAACTGCCGGAAGGTTTTTTGTGCAATTGGAGCTTCAGATGAGCTGTGACATCATCAAATACATTTATCGGGGGGGGGGGGGGGGGGGGGGGGGGGAGTTTTCAAAAAACATCTGGGGATATTATCTGCAAGAACTCGCATGCAATGTATCATAAATACCCGTCAGCTACTTTTCTAGGAATCGCTGTGCACGCACACACCCAGGCACACACGCACTCACACACGCATGCACACACACACACCCAGTTGGTCTGATAACATTGAGTCAAAACTTGACTAAAGGAGACAAAACTTGGACTAAATGTAAGAAGTTAGCACTGAGCATTTGACTGTTGTTGCAGGTGGCACCTCGCAAGAAGTTCAAGTGTCCGCAGTGCACCAACACGGAGATGCTGTCAGCAGACGTTACCCACATGGTGGAGAGGTCAGAGTGCATCAACCAGTTCACAGCCGTCTACCAGAGCATGCCGCTACGCACTATCGAGTTCCGTGCAGACCCTGTACTTTACAAGGACAACTTCCCCTCCATCCTTAAAAAGTATAATGATATCGGAAGTCTGTGAGACACTTAACATGTGTCTGTTTTATATTAATGTAGCGGTAAGGCACACGGTGGACCCCCCCCCCCTCTCCCCCTCTTTAAGACCCACCCCCACACCCCCAGTATAAGGCCTCCTCCCATTTAAAACCTTACTTTTTCAGATTTTTTGTTCATAAACTCTGTCCATTGACCTCCATTTTAAGACTCCCTCCCTTTTAAGACTTGAGTTTCTCAGATTTGTTGAAGTCTTAATAGGAGGGGTTCCACTGTACTCCCAAATTAGCCCTGTGAAAGTGATGCTACATACTGAAAGAAGGGTGATAGTGAGCCTCAAATATGGAGCTAAATCAGGATGTTGCCAGCATTTGCTTGCATGTTTGTGTCATTGACCTTTGTGCTGTGTGCTGCCATTGGACAGATTGTGCAAATTGTATTTGAAATCAAAAGTTAAGCTTGTTTTTTTTAGAATTAAAATGTGTGCGTAGTGATGTTAGATTGCAGGCCTGAATTGTGATAAAAGGTTAGAGCTGCAGAACTGTCTTTCAGATTGTTCTAGTTTATCATGCATGTCTTTTCATACAGAAATATTGTTGAAGCGTTTATTTCTCATTTAATCACATATTCTTACTCCAATTCTTATGAATGCATTGACTTTAGTCCCACATGCTAGATGTCGAAAAACCTCTCAAATTACCTGCCCTTAGTAGGGTGGTAACCAAGCTAAAAGCGACGCCATAGCCGTTGCTATGGCCTGACCTTGCTCGGTTACCCATAACACCCTGCGCACCACGTGAGCGCCAGCATCCGTAATAATCATTCTCGACTTTCGACAACACACGGTGGACGTGTCCGAATTTCGCTCTCACTTTTGGCCTTCACATGCCTGCTTGTCCGTGAGACTAGCCGGTTTCCTGTGGGTCTACCTGTCCGTCTACCTTTTGGTGAGATCTTTCCTGTTTATGTTTGGTTGAATGGTGTTAGCTTTGTGTTGAACATGCACGCAGACGTTTTTTGTTCTGGGTGACTGTTTTTCGCCGGTCTTAAAATGGCCGACAACAAAGCTAAACTCGGCGCGAGACTGGAAGGTGGCAAAGCTCTTAGCCTGGTTTAGTAACTATTCCTAAGAGTAGCCTAAGAACTTTGATTTGCCTATTATGCGGGTCGTAGATCCGTCAATCAGCACTTCTTTTTATGTTCCTTTCCCTCCGAGGGTGGGTTCAGTTCTTGCACAGCTCGCTTCCCCTGTTGGGGTTAATCAGCCTTTAGGCTCCTTATAGACTTTTTGTTGGATCGTCGTCGGTGCGACTGATGGGGGGGGGGGGGAGTGGCCGTGTGGCTATTCTTTCCCCTTTCTCTGTGTAAGAGGAATCAGTCAATGTCCTCCTTTTGGGGGGACTTAACGATGTTTTGTGTCTATATTCTCGGCTGTTTCAGGCGCGATCGGCGGTTCCCGCCCTCCCGTTTCGTCAGCTTCGCACTGTGGCCTAGTGCAAATGGCCTGTTCGGTTCAGCCCGTTTTTTGCCTCTGGTGGCTCTGGGCTGTTCTCGAGCACCCCTTCCTTTTAGGAGGGGGGGCCTGCTCCCTGCCTGCGTCTAACCACTCTGATTACCGCCGGTACTTCACAGTGTGTTACGCAGCCCCCCGCCATTGGGGGGGGATAGGGGGGCGCTCCTGCGTTGCACCGTCGCCTGGTGCAAACGGCCAGCTTGGTTCAGTCCTTTCTGCCACTGGTAGGCTGGGTTGTTCGCGAGCACTCTCTCCGTTAGGAGAGGGGGTCTGCTTCCTCTCTTTCTCTTCCCGCTCAGCTTGCTTTTAGCAACACTGCAGTGGGAAGTCAGCTCTCTCCCCTTGCGGGAGAGGGAGAGAGGGGGCATGGTAAGTCACAGCCTGGGTTTGGTCCCACCTTGTCCCACTGGGGGCAGGGGGCTGTGTTAGCTTCCCACCCTTTCCCGCCCCCCGGGCGCGTTGGGGTGGCGGCTTTCCAGGCTACGTTACATACCCCTTCTCTGCTCCATTTGGGGCAGGGTGGGGGGGTATCAGTGGCTCACTCTTTCCCGCCCGCTGGGCAGGATCGGGTGGGGGCTGGAGCAGCGTTCCACCCTGTCCCTCCCTCTGGGTCGGACGGGGTGGGCGCTGTTGGACTGTCTTCACAGTCTGTGCCTCTATTGTCCTGGCCCGACAGTCGTCCTCCTCCCCTATCGGGTTGTGTGGTCGGTGGGCTATAGGATTACGGCAGGTGGACGGAGGGGGGTCGGCCGTTTTTCGGTTCGTCTCTCTCCGTCGCTCTTACTGCTGCGACGAGCCACCCCCCTCCTCATCTGGGGGTGGCTTGGCTCAGGCCTTGCTACACAGTGGGGGTGCTATGTACGGCTTTCCAGGCTACCTTACATACTCCTTCTCTGCTCCGTTTGGGGCAGGTGGCTGTGTTAGCTGCCCGCGCTTGTCGCGGGTAGCGGTCGCGAAACAATGAGCTTGACTCTCTTTTGTTCTCGGCAGGGTGTCTCGCACAGTGGTCAGGGAACAATGAGCTTTGCTCCGTTTTGTTCTCTGCACGGGCTGTGCCGGCTGGCTACATGGTCAGGCGGAGACAGAACGTACCCTTTCTCTCCAGTCTCCCATTCTTTGTGTTCACAATGATCTGCAGGGACTCGGCTTTAGTATCGCCTGGCCGGTGGTCATTGTCCGTAGCCAGCGTAGGTCACCCCCCCCCCTCCTAGGGGTGGGTGAGTGATAGGGCTACTTGACTTCGGCAGGTGGACGAGCGAGGATCGGCCGTTTACGGCCGTTTCTCTGTTTCAGTCCTTACCCCGTCTTGGGGTACGGCTGTGCTGGACCGCCCCCCTCCCCGCTTGGGGTGGGTTGTGGTCATACCAGGTAGTCTGGTTCTTAGCACTGAGATGCTTCTCTCGCACAGCGGGTGGGGTAAGACGCGCCGGGCCCGGCTTTGTCTTGCTTCTTCACTCTCTCTTCTTCTTGGCAGAGATCTGTGCCAGTTACCAACCCCTCTTCCCCCCACCTCTTGTTCAGGTGGGCGGTTTTGGGTTGGCAGTCAGAGACTGATCACGCTTTTCATCCACACTCTTGGCGGGTTATTGGCAGGAGATTTAGTGCGCGACCTCCCCTGCCTCCCCTCCTTTTGTGTTTTACACAACTGGTGGTTAGGTTCGGACTTCTTGTTTAAGGAGGGGGAGTGTATAGGGTTGCCTACTGATTGTAGGCTTCCCATACATAGAGCGGCTGCTGTTGCAGTTTACTTTGGCCCGGATAGGTTGGGGGTGTCTCTCTTCCTTCCTCTTCCGGGATGCCTTTGGGTTTTCACAGGCTTTCTCGCAATTTGTTTCATTTGCTGAGTCTGCGGTGATTGCCTGCCACATGCCACACTTTTTGGCTTGATCCGCACCTTAGGATAGTGGTCTTCAGCCTACACCTTTCCCGCTGCTTTTTACGCAGGGGACTGCTGGCTTCGGGGTTTCAGGCTGCTTCGTCCTCACTTTTAGTGCGGAAGAAGATAGCAGGGAATTTTTCAGGCTCAGGGTCTGATCCGGACTGTTTTATGGCCAGGGGTTAGTTTCTGGCTTCTCTTACAGACCACAGGGAACATGGAGTTTTCATGATATTACTCCTCCCTCTCCTCTCTGGAGGAGATAGGATGGCATGGTTTGGAGTTTTCTGCTTTGGCTGAGAATCTCTTCTGTGCTTTCTTATAGGCATTCTTATCCTCCCGGAACGCTCTTTTGAGTTAGGGAGGATGCCTTGGATAAGGCTTTAGCCAGGCTGCTGGCAGCTTGGGCTAGGGTCGTCACGGAGCGGAGTGGTTTCTCTGTGACGTTTTAGGCCCACACTGTTTTGGCTTGGTGTGATCTCCTTCCTTTACAAGGGGTTTGATTTCATGCTGGTTGCAGGAAGCAAGGGTCAGGCTTTTTCGGGGGTTGTTGAAACCTACTCAATAGCTGGAATCTTTCCCTTCCTTCTTGGACCTCTGGCAGCGCATTTAGGCGCTCCCAGTTGCAAAGGGGTGTTTTGGTTCAGTGTCGCCTCCCTCTCTGCGGGAGGTGGGGCGGCATGGGCTAGAGCTTTCAGCTTTGGCTGAGATTTTCCTCGGTGCTCTCACATGAGCTTTCCTTCTGTGTTTCTGCACACAGGAAAGGGCTCGGTTTCTGGGGGTGTTGGTCTCTGGACTTTCTCGGGGGCTGGTTGAGCTTTTTCAAGGTCAATCAGCTTGTCAGCTGCACTTTCTTTTGGTGTTGAACCAGGTTTTTTGCCTGGTGCTCTCAGTAACCAGGCTAAATTCCGAGCTGTCCTTATCCCAGGTTTTTTACCTGGGCATGCTGTTCGACTTTGTCTCTTGGAAGGTTTATTCTTCACACAAGAGAGAATAGGGAGGCTATAAGCTCTTTTCACTGCCAGGCTGGCACGAGAGCAGGCCTCTGCGGGGTCTTTAGACCCGATCTTCGGTCGGACGGTATCGATAGCTATACTGGCTCTCTAGTCTTTCCTCAAGTTTTTTCGGGGGTTCGGCCTCTCAGGTCTGGGACATGAGGGTCCTCCTCCAGAGTGGGTTCCTCCACTCGGGAAGGTGGCTGGAATCCTTTTGGATCGCTCAGGGGACTTTTTTCCCTAGCTCTGTTTCCCCCTGGACTTAGACCGCTTTTTGGATGCGTTTTCGTCTAGATGGGGCCTGCAATGGTGATTGCAGTCTTGAGGCTGTGATGTAGACGTGAATCCTTGGGCTTCTCTTTTGCCTGAGGTTAGGAGCAGTGGCTCTTAGTCTACTAGCCTTTCCCTTTTTGCTATTTACAGGCATGGCCTGTTGCATTCGGGCAATTCTTCTGTTGCTTCTTATGTGAACTAGCTGGGGTGAGCAAGTTCTCGCTCCCTGTCAGACAGAGTATAGGGGATTCTGATTGGGTTTCACACTAAATCATTTTTCTCAGGGGAATTTCTCCCCGGCCAGCTCTGCGATCTGGCCGACTCGCTCAACAGGTCCTTTCAGGGCTTGCACAGGGGTTGGCCCTTCTGCTGACGGGTCTGGAGGCGTGCTGTTTGTGTTTTAGATCATGGGTTCTGACTCTGGTCTTTGGGAACGAAGCATATATTTCCTCCACTTTATCTGTGTATGCTCCTTTTTTGGCCCCCTTGGCCAATTGGGGATTTAGAGCGGGGGTGCAACTCCTTAGCGCCCCTCTCTCAAGCCAGGTGGTTTTTCACCTCTGTTTCAGTTTTTGGCTTTGGACAGCTGGGCCTCTTCTTTGAGGTTCCGGCTTATCGGCTATCTCAGCTGTTTTGAAACAAATAGGCCTCTCTTCTGTTGCTCATGGCGCTCTTGTCGGCATGATCAAGGGACCTTGTTTTACGAGGTTTAGAGGCTCCCCCTTGTTTAGCGCGTGGGACTTTGTTCTACTTACTCTGGGCCTCAGCCCTATAGGGCGGTGAGGCACATGCGTTTTTGGGGTTTGCCAGAGGATGTAGCCTTAGGGCTTTTGGTTCCGTTTGTTCACGGTTTTTGGCCAGGTTTTGGGGTTTCAGAAACCTGGTCAATATCCTCTGGTGTTTGATTCCCTCCTCTTGGGAGGATTATCGCTCCGGGAGATTCGGATTTTCTAACTGTCTGGTTGGACTTTTTTAATCCCTTTTTTGACGTTACTGTCTTTTGGAACCACGAGCTTTAGCTCAGGTTCTTATTTCTTTACAATGGAGCGAAAGAGACGTCTTTTATTTGTCTCTCTCTAGGGGCTCTGCTACATTCATAGGACAGTCCTATGAGTGGTGCGTTCCGAACAGGGGGGGGGGGGGGCGTTCAGTCCTCCCTCTATTCCTTTTCAGGCGTTCGGGAGTCTGGTGTTCTTCTCTGGCTGGTGGTGTTCCTCTCGCCTATGCGAGGTTTGCCAACAGCTCGGGTACAGATTTTGTGCTTCTTTTATTGCCGTGTTGCGTTCTGGTCGCCTAGGCGAAGCTTTGCAAACGGCTTACTGGAGATCAGATGATGTGTTCATCGGTTTCTTTCTTCGGGATATCTCCTGCACGCGGCTTGATGGCTCCAGTTCATTGCTGGTTTTAGTTGCTGCAGGGCAGGTTCTTGCAAGGACATAAGTAGGTTCCCTCCACCTTTAGGAGGAATCTGCATTCATAAGAATTGGAGTAAGAATATGTGATTAAATCGAAAATTTTTAATTAAATTTTGATTTAATATAATATACTTACCCAATTCTTATAGTTAATACCCTCCCATCCGTCCCCGCTGGATTATGTCCTTGGGGGTTTGTTTGACAAATAGTCTCGAATGATTATTACGGATGCTGGCGCTCACGTGGTGCGCAGGGTGTTATGGGTAACCGAGCAAGGTCAGGCCATAGCAACGGCTATGGCGTCGCTTTTAGCTTGGTTACCACCCTACTAAGGGCAGGTAATTTGAGAGGTTTTTCGACATCTAGCATGTGGGACTAAAGTCAATGCATTCATAAGAATTGGGTAAGTATATTATATTAAATCAAAATTTAATTAAAAATTTCCGATTTTATTTTGAATGCATGAATTCCCTCCCAAGACTTGTATGTGGCTATGCGTGTGGTGGTGGGAAACAGTTTTAATTCTCACTTGAGTGATTCTGAATTTGCTTTGTAAGACATGATTTGGAACATGTTGAAAAAGAGAAATTGACCATTTCAGACATGTGTTTACAGTTTATACTTCTTCATGATGATTTGGCCATCAGCTGTGTATGTATTGTTTAATTAGTAATCTGCTGCTTGTGTAAAGTGTATAGAATTGTTTGAAAACATGCCAAAGAATTGCTTGATAGGTGTGTGTGTGTGTGTGTGTGTTTGTGTGTGTGTGTGAGCTTGCATTGATAAATGAACTTTTTGCAACTGAAATATAAATATATCTAAATCATGAGACTGCATTTTTGTGGAGAATTTCAAACCATTGGCTGAAATGAGTAAATGTAATCTCATTGTTATTTGATGTTTCTCTTTTGTGATAACATATGTCCATATGTGTTGAGTTTTAAAATGAAAACACAGTATTAGGGTTGAAGAAATTAAAAATATTTCTATCCTGAAATTTTAAGAGTTATGTATTTGTTAGACATCAAACACTTTACAATCACTTATCAGTCCGTTTGTGACAGTCCTGATTCTGTAACTTTTGTACAAATTGTATTGTTTGCTTCAGTATAAAATTGTTACGATATGAATTGATACATTTTAAGAATAGAAATTTTAACACGATTTCAGTCAAATGAACTCATCTGTGGAATGTATGAAAAAAAGTTCTGTGGAAGGTTTGTATGCGATTTTGTACTGCATCTGCATAGCTTGTGATTGGAGTTAAGCATTTGGTATTGTATCTGTTTATAATATGAAAAGAAAAGTAGGAGACCTGAATTTGCCAAAGGAAAAGCAGAAGGGTGGGTGTGGAGATGACAATTGGGGTTAAAGAGAAGATAAATACTCTGGCCGAGGAAGAGAAGAAAATCAGGTTGTGTTGTTTCAGTTATTCAGTAGCTATTGAATTAAAACATTAGCTATAGGCAGTAAAAATAGCTCTACTGTTAGTATGGGCGGTGAAATTTGAGGGCTGAAGTGCATAGTACATAAGCTGTGGTTCCATTGGTTTGAAAAGCAAATACACTGTTAGCAAGTTGTATTTTGCAGGGTTGTGTTTGTCTTAGTGCGATGGTTGTTACTGAGGCTTTCAGTGGGAATATTTTGTCATCTTTAAAAAAATTCTATTCGCACACCTGAGTCAGGAGCAATGTTTGTGTACACATTTTTTAACAGACACTGTGTTGCGCAGCAGCTAGACTGTGTTCGTAGGTGAAGACACGGACATTGATGAAGTGATAATGAAGTATGTGTGTTCGATTTAAAAAAAATTTTTAACCTAAGTTGGATGGATTCTTATGTTTTGTTTTATTTCACACACACATGAGAAATATGTTTTGAATACCCCCCGCGGGTTAGGGGGAAGAATTTACCCGATACTCCCCAGCATGTCGTAAGAAGCGACTAACGGATTCTGTTTCTCCTTTTACCCTTGTTAAGTGTTTCTTGTATAGAATGGTCAATTTTTGTAAAGATTTTAGTCAAGCAGTATGTAAGAAATGTTAAGTCCTTTGTACTGGAAACTTGCATTCTTCCAGTAAGGTAATATATTGTACTACGTTGCAAGCCCCTGGAGCAAATTTTTTATTAGTGCTTTTGTGAACAAGAAACAATTGACAAGTGGCTCTATCCCCTCTCCCCCCTTTCGCCGTCGCGGGTAAGGGGGAAGAATTTACCCAATGCTCCCCAGCATGTCGTAAGAAGCGACTAACGGATTCTGTTTCTCCTTTTACCCTTGTTAAGTGTTTCTTGTATAGAATAGTCAATTTTTGTAAAGATTTTCGTCAAGCAGTTTGTAAGAAATGTTAAGTCCTTTGTACTGGAAACTTGCATTCTCCCAGTAAGGTAAAATATTGTACTACGTTGCAAGCCCCTGGAGCAAATTTTTGATTAGTGCTTTTGTGAACAAGAAACAATTGACAAGTGGCTCTATCCCCTCTCCCCCCTTTCCCCGTCGCGATATAACCTTCGTGGTTGAAAACGACGTTAAACACCAAATAAAGAAAGAAAGAATGTTTTGAATCCTCCGACCAACCTTGAGCACACACACTTATTGGCAAAGGTTTGCTTGTAGAGTGCAGTTTACACTGGCAACATAGAATAACTGTGTTCTCCAATTCACGAAGTTTCACCTTGTTCATAGTTTCAAAGAGCTGAACAATAAATCTCATTGCCGTGGTAATCAAAAGTGTAATTATGATCTGTATGTGCTAGTCATGTACTGTACAGTGTGTGTGTCTGCGTGTGTGTGTGTGCGTGCGTGCATACATGTGTGTTAGTGTGTGTGACTTGTAGTAGTGATTATGAAGAGTTAATTCAGGCTATACAATTAGTTGTAATGTGAAGATGTGTATTGAATAAAGTATAAGACTGCTTTAATCATAGTTTTCTTGTGTGTGTGTGTGTGTGTGTGTGTGTGAGTGTGTATGTGTGACTTCAACCAATAGTTAGGCAAATGTGTATGGAATAAAATAAACTGCTTCATATATGAATGTGTTTGTGTGTGTGTCTTCGTGTGTGTGTGTGACAGAGAGATAGACTGCAGGATGTAGTTAGGAAGAGTTGTAGTTTATGAAGTTGACTGCTTTCTGCAGCACGCACGGATTCTGGCCTACGTGGACAGGCAAACAGACGGAAGTTCACACCATGACTGCCAGAACCAGCCTTCTATAGAATGACACTAAGACAAGTCCTTAATACCCCCCCCCCCCCCCCCCCCACGCGGGTTAGGTGTAAGAACCCCCCACGGGTTAGGGGGAAGAACCCCCCCGCGGGTTAGGGGGAAGAACCCCCCGCGGGTTAGGGGGAAGAATTTACCCGATGCTCCCCAGCATGTCGTAAGAGGCGACTAACGGATTCTGTTTCTCTTTTTACCCTTGTTAAGTGTTTCTTGTAAAGAATATAGTCAATTTTTGTAAAGATTTTAGTCAAGCAGTATGTAAGAAATGTTAGTCCTTTGTACTGGAAACTTGCATTCTCCCAGTAAGGTAAAATATTGTACTACGTTGCAAGCCCCTGGAGCAAATTTTTGATTAGTGCTTTTGTGAACAAGAAACAATTGACAAGTGGCTCTATCCCATCTCCCCGCTTTCCCCGTCGCGATATAACCTTCGTGGTTGAAAACGACGTTAAACACCAAATAAAGAAAGAAAGAAAGAAAGTCCTTAATACAATTAACAATCACCATAACAATAACAAACTTTACTGTCCATAAATAATATTGAAAAATTCACTTCTAAACCTGCCTGTCAACGATGTTTTAGTAGGATTATTAATGCGTTTAACACGACGATACCACTTAACACACATGGATCTTTGTATTAACAAGCACATGTATATTATTTGTTGATGCTGGCGGGCATACAGCTATTGATATACTTGGTAAGCTCAATACCCCATGAATTAGAGTGCATAAAAATGATAAAGCAAGTTGAAAAGAAGTTGTCCCTTCTTGCACTACCGCAGACTAAACGTATGATGGCATACTAACGCCAAAAGTGAAAATTACACCATTATCACTGATTGAACTTTGCTTGGTGAATGATGTCTTTTAGATTATAACAGTTAGGGCGTCAGGCAATTGTATCCACCCAGAAATAAAAAGTTGAAAGTGTTGATTACAATTTAAAGAGCAAAATGATCTGTGTATGTGCACCAAATCAGGTCCTACCTTAATCAATTTATCATTATAGACAATCACATTTTGTCATGACCGATGTCACTGTCTTTTATGTGTGTTGGGCATATTGTTCTGGCGGCATTCTAGGGAGAAAGTCTCAATTGCTATCAATTCGCTCTCCCGAAAAGGAAATATGACTGCCTTAATGAGGGGGGGGGGGGGGGGGGGGGTAGTGGGGGACGGTATTACAAGTCGTAAAAACCCATTCGTGCAAAACACGAGTGTACGTGTCAGTTGCAGTCATGAACGAAGAATATGGAGATGTTATCAATTCGGTTGCAAGTTATCACTAATGCTATGGATATAAACTCAGCAAAAAATATATTGCACCTATTTTGTAAATGTAAGCTTCAACATTTATTCCCGTGTCATTTCATTCAAACTTGCAACGTCATTCAAGGCACTCCACTTGGCTGTCTGGCACACTTTTTTGATCAAAAATATATTTTACAGGGGTCACGTTACCGCCTTTCTTCTTCTTCTTCTTCTTCTTCTTCTTCTTCTTCTTCTTCTTCTTCTTCTTCTTCTTCTTCTTAAGCGTCCATGGACTGAAACTCCCCGTACACTTGTGTTTCTAGCACGAGTGGGTTGTACGTATATGACCGTTTAATTTTACCCCACTATTTAGGCAGCCATACGCCGCTTTTGGGGGAAGCATGCTGGGTATTTTCGTGTTTCTATAGCCCACCGAACTCTGACAAGCCAGATAATCTGATTATATGATCTCAGTTTTCTGTGCGCACTAGGTCTTGTGCTTGCGTGTACACACGGAGGATAAGGCACTAGCAGGTCTGCACATAAGTTGACCTAGGAGATCGGAAAAATCTCCACACTCATCCCACCAGGTGCAGCCGGGATTCAAACCCACGACCTTCGGACCGCCTTTCAAATGAGGGTACTCCCCAAATCGACCTGACAAACACTATTAAGGTACCAATTAAAAAATCGACAAAAATTCTGAATAATCATTACTCGGCAACTTTGACATTCGAGGAGAAAACCAAATCAATTATCAATGCAGAACAGGTTGTTTCGCTATCTGGCGTATTTCTTGTGTTATGCCATTTCTACTGATGCATGTGACGATCGCATTAGTGGTTGAAGGCAGGAGGTTTTCGCGTCAATGTTGAGGGGTATCATGACAAAAAAAGCTGTATTTCAACTATGATACGGTGGATTGCTTCGAAACTTTCAGAATCGTATGCCTACGTACTAGACGTACATCGGATAAAATGTTGTATCGTTACATATATTTTGTTAACATGCTATGCATTATTCCGATTGTTTTAAAACTCGTCATAGGTTTCTTTACTAACATCCCAAAAAAGGGGATCGCCTAGGCATGAATGCAGAAAAATTGTCGATACAAATACTGCCAAAGTTTCACTTGAGTGTGACTTACAGTGTCAATTTGCTAGTCCTGTAAAGACGATTGACATTCTTTTGGATGAGTACCGTGCTACAGCGATGCCCATGCAGTCATGCGTGACCACAGCATGTTTTAACGTGACCACTGTAAAGAAAATCTTGATGAGAAAAGTGTGCCAGGCAGCTTAGTGGAATGCCTTTAATGACATAGAAAGTTTGAATGAAACGACACGGGGATGAATGTTTTAATAGGGGCGGTACAAAAATTGGTGCAATCATTATTTTGTCGAGTTTATTTCTGCTGGTATGTGCTTTTATGGAGGACCACTGTGACCTGTTAACATCTTGCAGAACATATAACCGTAATCCGGTAATCCCCTGAATTAGCTGCGTGTGAGGTTCGTTGTTACACTCAATGAAATCGGCGTCGCTGTCACGGGGGCTAATTCGGGAGACAGCCAATAAGCCAGTGGTGTGTACCTGCTTTGTTTTGATCAATAATTACGACAATCGTTGTATTAATGATGACCACTTTTGGCACCAGTATGTTGCCATACAAAACAAGTCTGCTGCATCTCGCTATAGGTCCTTGCAACGCCCTCCGCAAACCCTTCCCTGTCCTTGTGTCAACACACTGCTTTGTGAAGCAGCTTCCCTTCTCATGCAAAGTTGCAGCAAGGAGCAAGCCTCAGTGCTCAAAGCTATAGTGCGTTTCCAATATAAACTGCAGGACATTGTAATGATTTGGTGAATTTTCGAGAAAACAAAAGAAAAAGGTTCAGCGCCAGCGAGCTGTTGTGCGTTTCCTTTAATTTAAGTTGTGAATAATAATGTTGTTCGTATTTAAAAGAAAATACAATGAAAATAAAGTGGTAGGTTCAGCGAGGTGATTTTCCTATTTGGAGGGCCCCAAAGGGTTTAAAATCGTGATCGTGATTGGCGTTTTTTGACCTTTCTGTGACCGTGATTGCCGAAATTTCCATTTCTGTGATCGTGATGGGACTTTGCCCGTGATCCGTGATGACCAAAAAATCAAGTCTCGTGATCGTGATCGTGATTTGTTTTCATCATTGACTGCGGTGATCATTGACAAAAATCAAGGTAACTGTGATCGTGAAAGCTAAAATTTCCCTTCCCGTGATCGTGATGATACCCCCCCTTTGGGGCCCTCTATTTGCTTTAGTCAGTGAATTTCCGGGAAAAAATGAAAGGCTCAGCGAGCAAAAGTGCGTTTCCCGTAAGTTGGACACAAACAAGACGACGGGCCCAGCAAGGTGCATTGTGTTTCCTATTGGCTTTGGACAATGACTGTTAGGAAAATCTGGACAACGAAATAAAAGACTCAGCTAGCGCGCTAAAGTGCGTTTCCTGCATTTTTGAAATATCCTAAACCAGAATTACATTAATTAAATAAGATTATAATTATACCTATGCCTAAACCCAAAATGAAAGGCTCAGCAAGGATTAGTGTGTTCTCTTTCATTCATGAAAAATGATGTTAGAAACAAAGAGACAAATGTTTCGAGCGATTAATACGTCTTTTTTGTTTCGGCTTTAGCGTTCCACCTCATTTGGTTATGGTTGTTCTGGACAATACTGTTTGGCTTTACAAAAAAAAAGTAAGTAAATAAAATGAATAGTAAAACCATTTATTAAACCAATAAATACAAATCAAATGGTAAGCGAGCTTTGGTGTGTTTTCTGAGCTGTGAAAAACGATTCTGTGAGTCTACGAGAAAACAAAATAAAAAGCTCAACGAAAAATAGTCAGTGTGTTTTCCCTGAGCTGCGGACAATAGATTTGATGCGATTGACCTGAACACAAAACGAAAAGGCTCAACAAGTTTTAGTGTGTTTCCTCTTTTGGATTCAGAAAAAGTCTTATACTACTGCAAGATAATTTTATGTTTGTGTGTGTGTGTGTGTGTGTGTGTGTGTGTGTGTGTGTGTGTGTGTGCGTGCGTGCGTGCGTGTGTGCGTGTGTATGATTTGTGGGTGTGTGTGTGTGTGTGTGTGTGTGTGCGTGCGTATGTGCGTGTGTATGATTTGTGTGTGTGTGTGTGTGTGCGTATGTGTGTGAATGTGTGTATGTGTGTGCGCGTGCGTGCGTGTGTGTGTGTTTGTGTATGTTTGTGTGTATGTGTGTGTGCGTATGTGTGTGCGTATGTGTGTGTGTGTGCGTGCGTGCGTGCGTGTGTGCGTGTGTATGATTTGTGTGTGTGTGTGTGTGTGTGTGTGTGCGTGCGTGCGTGCGTGTGTGCGTGTGTATGATTTGTGTGTGTGTGTGTGTGTGTGTGTGTGTGTGTGTTCGCGCCTGTGAGTGCGTGCAAGCGTGTATGTGTGATCGCAACTCCGTGTGTATTTTCTTTCTACAGATGACGTCATGCTCGCGGGGCCTATGTATGCCCCAGGTGACATTACATTTGATACCGAAAGCCCTGGGGACATATACTCTTCACAGAAATACGTTACAATTGTAAAATGCATTGACATTCAAACACCACGCCATCGACCTTTTTGGAGTCTCTTTTGAGAGCACTTATCGAGTACATATCTTGAGATTTAGAGTTCATTATAAAATGCACCATTATAATTTACTAAAACATATCTACAGTGTACACGGAAACCACTCTCATGCCTGTATAAAGTCTGTAGTCGTCATTGTTATGCTTCTACGGTACCAAAAAGGTTCCGCTTGTTTAGTTATATATACTGTTACGTTATCTCTCAAATCACAAAAACCGAGTTTTTTTTTTACAAAATTTGTTGAAAGAGTCGATGGTGTGTTCTTACTTTCGTGTTTACTTACGTCCTTTCCCCCTCAGTGGAGCATAATAGAGAATACGACATGGCTTGCTGTGTAATACCAGGTTTACACATTTTCTGGAAACTCGATCTCTGCCAAAGCCTCCTGAAATCTCTGACATCAAAAGCAAAAAGACTCCACAATTAGATCGTATCGTCACGTGTAAGCTCTCAAAATTCTATAGGAAACAGCAAACGCAAACGTGTTTCGAGAATGAAGTTTGTCTCGGTGTTTTTTTTTTCATCATTATACAGTTGAAAATTAGGTCCCTGCCAGAGTGTAGTTTGACCCAACCTCATTTACATGATAAACACACGCGTGAAGAGAGGTTTATTTCTCAAATGGGCGGTCTGTCTCGCGTATGTAGAATAAAGCCGTATACGACACTCCTCCATGGGACTCGAATCAGGGCTGTTCTCCCTACCTCCGTCCAGTTGATGCTCTGTCTCTTTTTCCTGTGGGATGGCTGCAGTGATGTTCACTTATTGAAACTCAATTCTTTGTACCGTCGTGCTGCAAAACTTATCATGTATGAATCGCACATGTCTACAGAAATGAAGTTAAACAGCCTTAATTTCCTTCCCCTAAAAACCCACCTTGCATACAATAAGGCTGTCTTTATGTATAAATTAGTTCATGGTGATGTGCCCAGTTATGTGCAATCCTATTTTACACATGTTACGAAGAGGTATGGGTCTCAAAATTTACTTCCTCCAATTCCTCGTATAGATCTTTATAAATCCAGCTTAGCTTTTTCAGGATCATCTCTGTGGAATTCTTTGCCAATAGAAATCAAACGATCCGCATCATTAAAGGCCTTTAAAAGGCAGTTGCACACACATTTGATCACACTATAAACTGTCCCTGATGTTTAGTTTCCATTGTGTACTCGGATAATGTATGCAATGCTCTTAAGTGTTTGTTTGTTTTTTAAATATTGTATATGTAGTTAATCTGAATGTGTAATCCCTCGTCCCCCTCCCCCTTCTTCTTGAAACTTTAGCTGCCTGTATGTATGGCCCTGTTCGGCAATACATTGCTGTACTTTTTTAAGAAATGTAAAAAACATTTACGTTTGTTTGTATTTGGTTTTGTTTTATATGACTTTGTGAGTCCAATATTTTGTATGTTTATACTCGACCATTATTTTGATGTTTTATTAGTTTAATACTTTGATGAGGTATGTGCGCAGTCTTTGTTTTTTTTTTGTTTACAATTATTCTCTGTATATGTTCCAAGGACAGGTTGGAAGATTAGGCTATGCCTAAAACCTTTATCCTTATGTAATAAAGTTCTGAGTTCTGAGTTCTGAGTTCCTGTCCACCTCACTAAACCTTGTATTGGCTTGTCTTGCCCTACCGAACAGGACACTGCTACTGTCGGGCCGGCCATGCCAACGAGATGTCCGATGTTTCACCGAGTTTCGAGGCGACCCATCCTTTTCAAGCTTGCCATCAGGATATTTGCCTCGATTCTCTGTGGGACAAAATGACAAACAATGAGGACACTCTTGTCAGTATTTCCCGAACGAACTGGTGCATGGGAGATACGACTTTTGGGCCAAAATCAACCTTATCGAGATACGTCCTTGACAAGACTTGGGGCGGGGATATAGCTCAGTTGGTAGCGCGCTGGATTTGTATTCAGTTGGCCGCTGTCAGCGTGAGTTCGATCCCAGGTTCGGCGGAAATTTATTTCAGAGTCAACTTTGTGTGCAGACTCGCTTCGGTGTCCGAACTCCCCCCCGTGTACACTACATTGGGTGTGCACGTTAAAGATCCCACGATTGACAAAAGGGTCTTTCCTGGCAAAATTGCTTTGGCACAGTTAATAATTGTCTACCTTTTCCCGTGTGACTTGGAATAATAGGCCGTGAAAGGTAAATATGCGCCGAAATGGCTGCAATTACTGGCCGTATAAAATTTCATCTCACACGGCATCACTGCTGAGCGCCTAGAACTGTACCCACGGAATATGCGCGATATAAGCCTCATTGATTGATTGATTGAAGACTTTCGCATCGTGTTTAACTCCCCAAAAAACGGAGAATGACTTCCTAATGGCGGAGATAAACAGCTTTACACGTAAATGCCCACTTTTGCATATGGGAATTGTAACCCACGAACGCAGACAAAGAAGGAGAAGGAGAAACGTCCCGTTTGGAGGACGGAATGGCGAACATGAGGATGAAAGCCGCTTGTTCATTCCAATGCTTGTTATTCTCTTGAGTGCCATAAGATTGGTTCCAAAAAACTAAAGGCACGGATCTTTTGACCAAAAGCAAGCCTCTCGTGTCGTGTCTGCCTCCATTCTTTGTTTGACTAAAAAGATCAAAATCAGGATCATCTTGCCTATATTCGCAGACTAAACCGGTACCCTTGAGATACGGTTTCTATTGTCAAAATTCTTCGTGTCCAGAGTCAACCTTCAGGGTCATCAGGGGCCTCGCTTTAACTATAAATTCCCCGTATTTTATCAAAATTCACAAAATACCGGAGACAAACACGGCAACTGGTCAGATTAATATCAGTTTGTTTGACCCGTTTCTCCTTAACAGACATAATGCTTGTTATTGTCTCAGGTGCCTGGCGATCGGTTACACGTCGAACGCTTGTAGAGCGCCTACGTCCCTTTGTTTTTCAGACTATTGTTTTTTTCGATGTCATTTTTATATTTAGTCAAGTTTTGACTAAATATTTTAACATCGAGGGGGAATCGAAACGAGGGTCGTGGTGTATGTGCGTCTGTCTGTCTGTGTGTGTGTGTGTGTAGAGCGATTCAGACTAAACTACTGGACCGATCTTTATGAAATTTGACATGAGAGTTCCTGGGTATGAAATCCCCGAACGTTTTTTTCATTTTTTTGATAAATGTCTTTGATGACGTCATATCCGGCTTTTCGTGAAAGTTGAGGCGGCACTGTCACGCCCTCATTTTTCAACCAAATTGGTTGAAATTTTGGTCAAGTACTCTTCGACGAAGCCCGGGGTTCGGTATTGCATTTCAGCTTGGTGGCTTAAAAATTAATTAATGACTTTGGTCATTAAAAATCTGAAAATTATAAAAAAAAATAAAAATTTATAAAACGATCCAAATTTACGTTTATCTTATTCTCCATCATTTGCTGATTCCAAAAACATATAAATATGTTATATTCGGATTAAAAACAAGCTCTGAAAATTAAATATATAAAAATTATTCTCAAATTTTTTTTTTCGAAATCAATTTAAAAACACTTTCATCTTATTCCTTGTCGGTTCCTGATTCCAAAAATATATAGATATGATATGTTTGGATTAAAAACACGCTCAGAAAGTTAAAACGAAGAGAGGTACAGAAAAGCGTGCTATCCTTCTCAGCGCAACGAATACCCCGCTCTTCTTGTCAATTCCACGTGCACTGCCTTTGCCACGGGCGGTGGAGTGACGATGCTACGAGTATACGGTCTTGCTGCGTTGCGTTGCGTTCAGTTTCATTCTGTGAGTTCGACAGCTACTTGACTAAATATTGTATTTTCGCCTTACGCGACTTGTTTATATTTAGTCAAGTTTTGACTAAATATTTTAACATCGAGGGGGAATCGAAACGAGGGTCGTGGTGTATGTGCGTGCGTGTGTGTGTGTGTGTGCGTGTGTGTGTGTGTGTAGAGCGATTCAGACTAAACTACTGGACCGATCTTTATGAAATTTGACATGAGAGTTCCTGGGTATGAAATCCCCGAACGTTTTTTTCATTTTTTTGATAAATGTCTTTGATGACGTCATATCCGGCTTTTCGTGAAAGTTGAGGCGGCACTGTCACGCCCTCATTTTTCAACCAAATAGGTTGAAATTTTGGTCAAGTACTCTTCGACGAAGCCCGGGGTTCGGTATTGCATTTCAGCTTGGTGGCTTAAAAATTAATTAATGACTTTGGTCATTAAAAATCTGAAAATTGTAAAAAAAAAATAAAAATTTATAAAACGATCCAAATTTACGTTTATCTTATTCTCCATCATTTGCTGATTCCAAAAACATATAAATATGTTATATTCGGATTAAAAACAAGCTCTGAAAATTAAATATATAAAAATTATTATCAATTTTTTTTTTCGAAATCAATTTAAAAACACTTTCATCTTATTCCTTGTCGGTTCCTTATTCCAAAAATATATAGATATGATATGTTTGGATTAAAAACACGCTCAGAAAGTTAAAACGAAGAGAGGTACAGAAAAGCGTGCTATCCTTCTCAGCGCAACGAATACCCCGCTCTTCTTGTCAATTCCACGTGCACTGCCTTTGCCACGGGCGGTGGAGTGACGATGCCAGGAGTATACGGTCTTGCTGCGTTGCGTTGCGTTCAGTTTCATTCTGTGAGTTCGACAGCTACTTGACTAAATATTGTATTTTCGCCTTACGCGACTTGTTTTAACATGTTTTGGCTGGTTAGCATAACAGAGTGGCCGGTTTCTATGAAAATCAGGCGTTGTACTTGTAAGCACAGAAATGCCTGTTTCTGAAAGAGCAAGGTGTTGTACTTGTAAGTACCGTAAACTACCTTGTATGCGCCCAGTATCGAGCAAATGCCCACCCCCTACTTTAGGTCAAAAACTGTGTATAATGTTACACTATAGTATATGTACCTTGTAAACGCCAACCCCCCACATTTGTCCTAAAGGTGTCAAAAACAGTTTCTAGTTGATTCTTAACCTCTTCACAAAATATAGAGATATTATTGGAGTGAATAATGACAAGATGCTGCAATGCAGTCATACTGTTGAGTTCATACTTTTGGGAATTTGCAACTGCAGTCCTTGGATAGCTATGCCAAAAGTGGACACAGATTTGAGAGACTCATAGAAGGATTCAGAGGTCGACCTAAGGGAAATTAAAGAGAGCGAGTGAACGGACTGTTTGAATACGCTGTGTTTAACACTTATCCTACTTCCCCGATTTTGCTAGATGGCTTTCAGCAGGACAAATGAACTGACTACAATTATGATATTTCAGGGTGTGCAAGTTTATGGTTTTTGTTCAGACACACGCGCTGCTGCTCCCAACGCTGGATATACGAAGCAGATCTTGAGTCATCATATTCATTTGTGATATGAGATTTGTTCTAAAACTTTGACACAAAGGGATTGTTATGGTTAGTTTCTGTGTTTCATTCTGGCGAGGCACTTGCACACACACGAACGCGTTGTGTCACAGAGAAAGAGACAGAAACACATCTTACTATCATTCTCATACCAAGTGATCCAATACCGCTATTTCTCACGAGGAACAGATTCTGCACAGGGTACAGTACCCAGTAAACGCCCACCCGCTACTGTTGTGCGAAATTGGTGCTTAAGGGGGGTGGGCGCTTACCAGGTAGTTTACGGTACATAACTACCGGTCAAGCGGGCTAGCAGCGGTCACTATTCCTCACAATGAAACAGCAAGTCGGAACTTCCCACTGCCACCGCTTTATCGTTACATTCGTGAATCATCTGTGTGTTTGCGGAAGCCCTCTTCCTTTGTTTTTCTCGTTTTTCTCCCCCCTACTTACTCATTTTACCAATTATACACTTGTTTGCGTCTTTCAGTGACGAACGGAGGAAAACAAAGAGTAAGGGCAGTCGAAAAGCTTCTTTTGACATACCAACCCTACTTTTGGCTTTGGTCAAGCTGAGAATTTTCATGTGCGTATAATTGCTGGGCAGGCGACAGTTACGAGTAGTAAAGTTCAAAAGCATCCGTCATGAATCACGCTTTGTTGGTCGTCTGTATCCGTTTTCTTCTCACGATGGCATCCGCGATGGCAGTTGACCCAAACGCGCACTTTGGGGCAACAAATAAGACGTCCAGACCGACGTTTTCAAATTCCAGCATCGTTCAAAACAGATCAGATTCTGCGGAAATAACTCCGCTTACAAATTCCAGCATCGTGCAGAGAGGATCGGATCTTCCGGTAATAAATCAGTCTGATCCTCTCAGTTCTACAGCCGGAGTGTTTTCTACGATCAAACCCAACGTTTCCTCAGCAACTGGTGATGAAAAGAGTCCGGTGTTTCTGACGACGCCAACGCCAAGTCATCGGACCAGCGATTCTCAGCCTGAAGTAGATCAGCATCTACACATTGACGCACAGGCTCTGAAGGAGTGCTTCAAAAACGCCAGTAACTTTCCCAAGCCCGGGGAAAGGACCTACGCGACTCATGTGCTCTCTGTTCGTCGCCGGGGCTCTATTTCAATGGAGGTGCGGCCCAACGATCCTGTCTTGAGGACACCCCCGCACAACCATTTCAACTGTTACCTGAGGATCTAGGCGTTTCCGGGCTATCACCTCGTGATAGACGTTCCGGAGAGCCGGTGTCACGAACTGAAAACTCTGCCTGAACAATCCTTCTCATTGCGGTCAATGCGCATGCGCTAACATGGGGAGATTAATCAGGTCGTGAACAACCTAACCCTAACCCTAGCCATAACCCTTACCCTAACCCTTACCCTAATCCTAACCCTAATCCTAATCCTAACCCTAATCCTAACCCTAACCCATGGTTCGTTCGGTCAAAGGGTCGCATTTTTTAAGTCCAAGATTGGCGCATGCGCATTGACCGCATTGAGAAGGATTGTTCAGCAGAGGTTTCAGTTCGTGACACCGGCACGACGACTTCTCAAGCTTTGTCATGAACAGGGCTTGGAATACGATCACCTTTAGCTACATGTTCTGAGGCAAGTCAGCGGCTGCTGAAAGTACGCCACTCGTGTTCGTGAGTTGGAGTCATTCGGTCAGTGTCCACCTGGTTTTTAACCCAGTTAACCTCCGCCTTGTCACCGGCGTGGACACAGTTCGACTCCTTCTCAAGTACCATGTTATTGGCTACCTGGGTCTTCAACTGAGTTACACTTCCCCCTCCGCGGGTTGGTCCTGCAATCTTAATAAGAAAAGTGGAATAGGTGAACAAATGAATAAATAAAAAGACGAATAGAAAATTCAATCAATCAATCCACCAATCCACCAATCAAACAATCAATCAAACAATCTATCAATCGACTGATCAATCAATCAATCAATCAATAGATTGATCAAGCGATCAATTAATCAAGCAGTCGGGCTAAACAAAAATAAATACACGAATCAGTGTTTCCATAAAAAAGACAACAATAAAGATAGATAGACGAACAGATAGGCGAACATCTACACGAACAGATAAACGACCTGATCGATCGATCGATAGATAAATAGATAGATAGATAGATAGATAGATAGATAGATAGATAGATCGATAGATCGATAGATAGATAGATAGATAGATAGATAGATAGATAGATAGATATATAGATAGATCTTCCTGTGTTCACTTTTGGACCTGGTTTATTCTCCAGAATACGAGTACGTAATGTGCCACTGGACACCGTGGTACGCTGGTGGTATTTCTCAATTTAACTGAGACATTTTAACCATACAAATTGGTTGGTTCCAAATATATCCTTGGCCTGCAGTGAAAGAATTTGACATACTTGTACATGTTGATTGTCTACGTTCAGTACATCACAAGCTTGTCAAAATACATCAATTGCGTAACATGGAAACCAAAGAATGTGACATGAATTTAAATGAATACGTGAACTAACATTTAAATAAAATAAGGACAACAATGTATACTATGTTTTTGTTGAATGTCTGAATTGTTATCTGGAGTATTAATGACAAAAGTAAAGAGAATACATTCTATAGTTGCCAACGGTATTATCTGAATGCATATAACAGAACTTTTTCAAAAAAGGCAATGGCCAGGCTCGAACCTGCGATCTTGAGAACTCTATCACAATTCACTACCGACTGAGCTATGAAGACAACATAAGAAAGCTTTTAATCATTTTAAGGACAGAGATTAATGCATGTCACAGAATGGCACCAGGTCTGGAGAATACCCCTCCACTTGAATACAGTCCGTCGCTTTGTTGAAGGCCTCGTGCAAACGCCGCTCTACGATAGCGAGAGAATACTCGCGACCCTTCTGGAGGAACCGTACGCTGAGGTGACCGTTCCTCCCGATCACTGGTCGTGGTCAGCTTTGCGTGGGCAGAGCTGAGCACGTGTCTATCGCTGACCGTCTTGACCAGGACCTCACCAGCGTGGCCGTTGCTCGCCATATCTTCGTGCTGCGTCGTGAAGCCCCCCTCTCCTTGTCCTCTACAACGCCTCACGACTGACGGTACGCATGAGTAGCAATCTCTGCACATGTCCGTCCGATGAAGGTCAGTCGTGCACCATCGAGTTAGGTCCGTACGATGAAGTGAAGCTCCGCAACGCTGGCTTCCTCATGAGGTTCTCCTTCCACAACCGGTCAACGACTCCTGAGCGCGTACCAGACGGAAGGTGAAATAATAAGTCAAACTCTCCATGCATGTAAATTGATTTGATATTCTATGTGACGTGAAAGTATTGATCTGATCTTATTCTGACTCCACCACGGAAAGCTGAATTATTAGAGACATCCAGATTTGCCTTCGTCAAAAGTTCGTGAGTTCCGATCTTCGCGAGTTTGTTGAAGTGGTGACGTCACATCCCGTCACGGTCACCACTTTCCAATTTCGGTCCAGATCTACGCGAAGTTCTTCGTGCGCGTTCGTCTGTTTTTCGAAACAGTGATGACGAGTATTGTTATAGGCCTATATGACGAGTCTTTTTTATCGGAATATTCCAGACATCTGAATATGCTGGGTACACAAGCAACACTGAAAAAAACATTCGATTTTTAGATTCATTCCTGTAAAATCTCCCAACTCTAAAACAAATAGGCGTGGTGGAAACAAGTGTCTTGTGCAAGAGAGATCAAGGGAGATAATTGGCAGGATATGTCGCCCGTCGACTCAAGTTCTGAGTTTTGTGTGGGTATCCGTGTTCATGCACTAGGCCTCCAAAATGAACAGTTTACAGATGCACAGTCCACAGAAGCGTCGTAAAGATATTAAACTTTATCTTAGGCCAAAAAAAAAAAATTGTCTGTTTCTGGTAACATGGCTTAAAAAAATAGGGTCGGTAGGTCGGGATTTTTTTTTATTTTTTATTTTTTATTTTTTTTACCCCAAATGTAGACCAATAAAACTAACTTTAAAAATCGCGCAAAGAGACTGGATTCACTATACACAGAGACAAGACACTCAACACATTTACAAATCGTCAGCGGACTTTCGTTTTCACACGTTTTTGTTGTTCATTTTCTCACCCTGTCCTTTACCACCCAAAAATAAATAAAAATTTTTGAGTTTGGAAAAAAAAAGTTTAGGGTCGGCGCCGAAATTTAGGGTCGGTCGGGTGACCAGAAACAGACAATTTTTTTTTTTTGCCTTACATACGTGAGAGAGACACCCGTGAGATAATAAAAATCGTTCAAATCATACGTGTGTATATCATGTAAATGAGGTCATGTCAAGCAAGTCTGGCAGGGACCTGTTTTTCCACTGCTTATGATGCCAAAGTCACCGAGACAAACGTCATTATAGAAACACAAATTGCGCTCGCTAATTACCCTCGATGAATCTTTAGAACTAACACGTCACGCCACACTTTCAGAGTGACGTTTATTTGCTTTGACGTAATAGATTGCACGAGGCTTTAGAAGAGATCGAGGTTCTAAAACAAGCGTCTTCAATTTAGCTGCCTCGAATGCAGGACATTTTCAGTAAAATACACGTAAGTACAGTATGTAGGATAAACAGAATACTACATGGCTTGCTGTTCCGTACCAGATTTACACTCGTTGCTTTTTCAAATAGTGAACAGCTCGCTTTCGCTCGCAGTTCAATATTTAAAAAAAACAACTCGTGTAAATCTGGTAAGACACAGCAAGCCATGTAGTATTCTCTATTTAACACTGCGCACATAAAACATATTTTTAACATAATGAAAAGGACTAAAAGTACTCACGAAGATTGCTGATTGAGGTTCGTCAAACACGCCTTTTTCACCACGCAGATCCCGGTCTTCGGCAAGCAGTGGTGGGCGCGAAAAACCAAGCGCATGCGCATTGAGGCACAAAGTTAAAAATAGAGAGGAAATCCCCACCACCGACGAATGTTCGTCTGACGAAGGTTGAATCTGGATGTCCCTATTGGCTAAATCCGTGATATTCTAGAGCTGTGTGGGCAATGAAGCATCATTTTTCATTTCATTTTCATTTCATTTTTTTCATTTTCATTTTTCATTTTCATTTCATTTTTCATTTCATTTTCATTACTTTATTGTCCCATCGCTGGGAAATTCGGGTCGCTTCCTCCCAGTGGAAAGCTAGCAGCAACGGAGTCGCGCTACCCAGGTGTCTGCGTGTTTAGGTGTATTCAGCCACCTGCACTTATGGCAGAATGACCAAGGTCTTTTACGTGCCATTGTGATGACACGGGGGTGGGACATGGCTTCCGTCTCTGGGTCTGCACATAAAGTTGACCCGTGTCCGTCCCGGCCCGAATTCGAACCTGCGACCTTCCGATCACAAGTCCAGTGCTCTACCATCTGAGCTACCGGGCCCCTTCTGATCATGATAGTACCAGCCTGTGTCAAGTAACTCCAGTTCCTGGGCGTGTGCTAGACGAAATCATTAGTTGACATTCTTTATTTTGATATGATATTCCCTGTAAGTGGAAAACATTGTATCATTCTGATCTTGACAGGACCTATACGTAAATAATACCAACACAAATACAAGGCTGCACTTAATGAGAAACGACACCGACTAAATAAACCAAGACGTCTCTTCTTGACACTCTCTTCAAAAGTGAAATCTCTGACGTCAAATGGGAAATAGTGTTCAAGAACACGTCATACTGCCAATAATAGTGTGCCCCAGAGGAAGTGACTAACAAAATCGATAACAAAGTTTGTGTCGGTACCTTCGTCTTCGCTGCAGTAGCAAATGTAAAACAAGTCGCGTAAGGCGAAAATACAATATTTAGTCAAGTAGCTGTCGAACTCACAGAATGAAACTAAACGCAATGCAACGCAGCAAGACCGTATACTCGTAGCATCGTCAGTCCACCGCTCACGGCATAGGCAGTGAAATTGACAAGAAGAGCGGGGTAGCATTTGCGCTGAGAAGGATAGCACGCTTTTCTGTACCTCTCTTTGTTTTAACTTCCTGAGCGTGTTTTTAATCCAAACATATCATATCTATATGTTTTTGGAATCAGGAACCGACAAGGAATAAGATGAAATGGTTTTTAATTTGATTTGGAAAACTTAATTTTGATAATAATTTTTATATATTTAATTTTCAGAGCTTGTTTTTAATCCAAATATAACATAGTTATGTGTATTTGGAATCAGCAAATAATGGAGAATAAGATGAACGTAAATTTGGATAGTTTTATAAAAAATTTTTTTTTTTACAATTTTCAGATTTTTAATGACCAAAGTCATTAATTAAATTTTAAGCCACCAAGCTGAAATGCAATACCGAAGTCCGGGCTTCGTCGAACATTACTTGACCAAAATTTCAACCAATTTGGTTAAAAAATGAGGGCGTGACAGTGCCGCCTCAACTTTCACGAAAAGCCGGATATGACGTCATCAAAGACATTTATCAAAAAAATGAAAAAAACGTTCGGGGATATCATACCCAGGAACTCTCATGTCAAATTTCATAAAGATCGGTCCAGTAGTTTGGTCTGAATCGCTCTACACGCACGCACGCACACACACACACACACACACACACACACACACACACACACACACACACATACACGCACATACACCACGACCCTCGTTTCGATTCCCCCCTCTACGTTAAAATATTTAGTCAAAACTTGACTAAATATAAAAAGCAATGAAACAACTGTAAGGTCGCCACCAGGGTATATGCATGTATCGGTATCGTGTATCATTAATATAAGCCTATCTGTTGAGTGGGTTGCAAGTGAGTTTGTCGGACGTATTCATCATCCTATATACAGTACTGAGATAATGTCACACTGAAACGCAAGTAACAATTCCAGATGCACAAATGATAAAACCGTATATCTTCCAAGCAAACAGAGGTACTGATTTACTCTCGTTTACTTTGCTATGTCAACAACCAACACCAGCAAAAAATCCAAGGACCTGTCTATCGCTCGTCGCCTCATCGTTGTGGCCATGTCGGACTTTCTCTGCTGGTTCCCCATCGGTCTCCTGGGCCTGCTGGCGTCACGCGGGGTTCCAATCCCTGGCGAGGTCAACGTGGGCGTGGTAGTATTCGTGATGCCGCTCAACTCGGCGCTCAATCTCTTCCTCTACACGCTCAAAGTGATACTTGAGCGAAGGCGACGCGCTCAGGAGGAACAGATGCGAAAGTTTATCGCGGCTCAGCTCAGTAGAAAAACTGCTTCCTCGTTATACACGTGTGCAGGGGAAACAAGCCTGGGTAGCGCGATGTCGTCGCTGCACGTTATCACGAGGGATAGAAGGTCAAATTCCCCAAGGACAATAAAGTGTACCAAATATCACATACCAGATGGAGCTCGTCAAATCAGCCGATGCTATACGCATATCTTTTGGCAGAATTTCACACACACACACACACACACACATACACACACACACACACACATTCGAGGACAGGCTTGCCGCACCCGTGGTAATACCAACGCACACGTATTGCGAACCCATGTAAGCAGGCCATTAGGAGATGTTGAAGGAAGTTTACCAAGCACAGAAGCCCTTCATCATCAAGTGCTGTCGTTAGATTTGTTTTATTGATGGGCAAAGCTGAAGAGTCCGTGATCCACAGTACAAAATGCCGCGTTGTGTGTTTACAGATTCGACCCATTGCGGATTTTTCGCCAGGAAGACTAGTCTCTTTTGCGTCTGACGAATGATGGCAGACATATTGATTGGGGGGGGGGGGGGGGGGCTTTTGAAATTGACACACTTTTACCTGCCGCCATCCCAATCACTCCCTTTCCACCTTCCCTCGTTCTGTACCCGCGCTTGCAAGGAGTGTCTGTAATAGGCCTACTGGTAATACTGGTTACAAGGAAACCGGAAGTGCAGTTTGTACTGCCGAGGACATCAGTCGAGGCGTCTCGTCTTAAATATGATTAATGCATCTGAGGATAAATATTGGGCAGGTGAACTCTACAAAATGCTTTCGACATTTTTTGTTTGTTTTTATTACAGACAGAACAGTTGGTCCGAGCCAGTGATCAAACGTCTGCGTAGCACTCACCTCCTTTTCCTTAATCACGGAACAAGGAAACCGCTTTCATAAAAATAACACGCTCCTTCATTCTCTTGTCATCCTTCGTGATGATCTGACCTGGGCTCGGTTTCCAAGAGTCCCAGTTAAAGTCCACCTTTCACCGAATGGACCGGCTACTTGTCGTCAAACAATGAAAATCGAAGGTCTCATAACGGTGCTGTTGACACTTTTCGCTGTGTCAATTTTAGCATGAAAGTGCTGTTTTTCGTTGCCATGGTACCGTAGTCATAACTATGGAGAAATACAGGTCAGGTGATTTTACGGCGCACGTGCGCTTACTGGTTTAAAATGAAAGGGCAGCATGTTTGCACACGCTTGAAACCCTTCGGAATTCATTTGTCTATGGTCAGGACCAAAACTGCTTGTTGAAATCCAAGCCAAAAAAGTTGTTCAACTCAACTGATAAAGATTTTTATTTAAATCAAAGTATATGGAAGTCTGGCTTACCAAGTGAAATGCACTTTTGTCATTAGGAATGGTCAACATTTTCTTTACCGAAGCTAATGAACTACAGTAAAAATGTTACCTACTTAATTCCGAGTCTGAACTATTATAAATTATAATGATATTATAATTAGTTGTATTGATTATAATTATATCATAATTAGTTGATTTAATTTATTATAATTAAAATTTAACATGTTTCTGAACTATAATTTAGTTTACTTTGTCATACCAATATGAAGATTTTGACCATTTTTAGTGCTGAGAAGACTCCGACGATCAAATATAATCAACAACAACAACAATAACAACAACAACAACACACAGGCAAATTCTGTTAAAACATGTAAGTGAGTCATTTCCCGTACACTTGCAGCCAGCCCTTCCTTTACTCAAAGAAGAGTGGGAGAGAATGACTTGACACTATCGAGAAGACGAAGCCTAATAAAAACGTTAACAGATACCCAAATCTCCCATCATCCATAATGAATGTATGGCATGACATCATTCAAATATGCTGGTAAACCCTTGGTAAGGGTTATGAGTATGAGGATGGTCAAATACCGACAATTTCATTGTTTAGTTTTAAAAGTTCATTGCGCACACTGAACTAGCCTGATTTATTACAAAAAAAGATAGACTAACTGTTTCTGTTGTGAAAAAGTGCCTTATTTCTATCTTAACTTACATTGCTTGATTTCTTCAATAGTCTGATTTCGCAAGCGTGCGTGCGCGTGTGTGTGTTTGGTGTGTGTGTGTGTGTGTGTGTTTGTGTGTGTGTGTGTGTGTGTGTGTGTGGATGTGTGTTTGTGTGTGCGTGCGTGCGTGTGTGTGTGTGTTTGTGTGTGTGCGTGCGTGCGTGTGTGTGTGTGTGTGCCTGCGTGTGTGTGTGTGTGTGTGTGTGAGAGAGAGAGAGAGAGAGAGCGCGTGCATACATGTATGTCTGTCTGTCTGTCAGTCTGCCTGAGGGGTTCCCTCTGTCTTCCTGTATCTTTGTGTCCCTTCGACGTTTCTGTGCCTCTTTCGGCCTCCTCGTATTATACCCACGAGCTTTCTTTCGAATCAATCTTTCCCCTCGCCCTTTCTGTTTAAGATGTGCACAAACTTGCCCCCCACCCCCACCCCCATCCCCCTTAACAAAATTAAATTGTAATGCCAAAAAATGTTGCACACGCGTAGGCTATGAATGACCTGAAGTTGACACAAGGAAACTGCATGCAGATGACAGACAACTGTGTCGGACCTGACCCGCACCGACTACCGCACCCGAGACTGGCGCGGAATGTTTGCCTACCTGTCCGCTCCTGTCAGTGTGCGAGTAGTGGCGTAGGATGATACTTGGGGAGGGTCTGGCAAGCTTTGGGGGCTGGGGTGGGGGAGGGGCCGTGGCACATAGGACATCTTTCTGCATTTTTTATTCAGTTAGGGTGTACAAGAACAGAATAATGCTAGTGATCCCTCTATTTATTATTCATCAAATGAAGACTAACTTGACAAAGTAGGGTTGAATGCTCTTAACATATAACTTTCTCCACGAAAAGGAGGTATTAACGTACAAAAAGGAAAATTGGCCAGGTCATAACGAGCCGCTCATCCCCCCTCCCCCTCATCCATGAAGCACTAATTAAAGCACGACCAATGAGAAGGGGTTGTTTTGTTTTTTTTGCGCGCGCGTGTGTGTCGGTGTGTGTTTACTCCTGCGCGTGCGTTCGTGTGAGCGTGAAAGCGTTCCAAAAGAGGAGATTTCTTGCGTGTGTGTCAGTGTCGGTGTGTGTTTGCGTTGCGGAGCGGGTGGGGAAGTGTGCGTTTCATGCACACGGGTGAAGTGAAGTGGACACACCGACACACTGTGCCTGGTACTGAGGCTATTACTTTCATTCTGCGCTCCTCGTCAAATGCGGCCTTCTTTTTTTTCTTGTTCTTTTTTGAGTCAGGCTGAGGTAGGTACTCCACACTCCCTCCTTTCCCCCCACCGGGCCATGTCACCCGCCTACGTTTTTTTTTTCAATCTTAAAAATATGTCTGTATTTGTAACCATTACCTCTGTCTGTGTCTGGTCAGAATGTTCTTTTCCTCCTCCTCCCTATTCCGGTGTATCCAGTTCTGGTATCTCGCAATGAGTAGTTCACTCAATACCGACATTCTCTGGACTGGGGAGAGATGTCTTTGTATGGAGAGAGTATGTTCCCTCCGACACTGATTTTCTGTATTTTGTTCATCAGTGGTTGATACGGAATGTGCTACCCGAAAGTCCCCGATTTCGTGGTGATGCCCTCTGCAAAGGTTTTCAGTGTATTGTCTTGCTGGCATTTACTGAAACAACGTTTTGAATAATCAGAAACAGTGTCTTACAATTTCATCCATGACACACGTGACATAGCTCTATTTCTGCTTGTCAATAAGTTGATGTTTATGTTCTTAAAGGTATTGCTATTGTTTTGTTTCTTGGGTACTAGTCACGGACTTTTCACAATCACTCTACCTGGGAGGGTTTCGGGAACCCCAATTTCAAGTTTTAAGGGGTCTATGGATTTTCTTTGAGAATTTCACAAAGGCGTTATTTGTCATAACGGGGATTTACTCCATTAATTTGTGTAGGTACAGATCTAACATGAAACTTTCTCCTCTTCGAAATCCAGCCTAGTGTACGTTAGTGTCCATTCTGTATGATGATCAACGTCTGAAAATCAGTACCGACGGCACGCAGAATAACACAAATTTAGTGCGTCACGGGACTCGCTCTTTTTCAGTTTAGTGCGTCGCGGGACCCCCTTCAGGAATTTATAGTACTTTTTCTCGGGTTCTAGTGTGTATAGGACGCATGGACGTACACTTTGGGGGTTGGGTGTAAAAGCTGTCGGAAACAAAATCCGACCAGCTGTAAATGTATGTCAATATTTGGTGACACAAAGACAGCACCACTCCTTACAGCTACACCACGTGCATATACACACTATTTTTAAAAGGGGAATGAAGGGGTGATGAAGGTGTCGAACCTTTGCGACACAACCTTCGCCCGCTGCAACCGGGAGCCTGGTAGTCTCGGTGTGTTTGAACAACGCCCTCTTATCCAATCCCGTGCACGCTACCTGCGCCCTCAGGCAACAATCGACCAATAGAATGCTGCGTGGAGGAGAGACGTCGTTCCATTAGGTATTCTTGCTGCGCATCTTTTGAAGCAGAGAGAAAGAAGGAATCCACCCGAGAACTTGACGCAACGAGGACGGAATAGAAAGACCCACACGTCCCTATAACAGTGAAACAATAAGAGCTAAAGCCGGACACTGAAAGAACTGACGAAGATACTGAAAAGAGAAGGGAAAAGCGCGGACTAGCTGACTGACAAACGACACTTAAACGAGTGAGTGAGTGAGTGACGAAGCCGAATTGAACGAAGAGCGCGCGTAAGAAAAACAAGGAATACGGGTTGGAAGTGTGTTGAAGAGATCCGTCAAGAAACCGAAGAACTTCAATCCTCGGGACGTACCGATTGTGAACAGTATGGAACTAAACCTCTTCACGGTAACAATGGTGAGCATCAATGTTGTTCAATCTCTGTTTCATGTTTTTGTAATAAGATTTGTCAATTCCTTCCTTCTTCACTGTCTTCTGCGTCTTCGTCTTCCCATCCATCCATTGCTATAAAAAGTTTCTGGGTAGTTTTTAGTTCCCTGTATGAATGTTATGAATACCTCGATAAAACGACAGGAAAATTAGCTACTGGTAAAAAAAAAAAAAAAAAGATAAAGCCGTTTGGTGAGACTCTGGAGAACTTCGGTGACGAAAATGATTCGCCGATTTCTATTCTCAACCACTTATGGTGAAACATATTTAGCTCAGCTACAAACAGCAAGCCTTTTAGCTGTCGTGAACGACAGAAGTTGAATGGGTAGTAGAGGACAAATCTTGGCCCTCTTGAATCTTGGACACCCGTAAATCAAGTAATTGAATTCATCTTAATACATGGAAAAAATTTCTTAGTCTGTATGTTTGAGAAGGTTTTGAAACAGGAACCTCTGTTAGTTCCATTAGAGACATAGTCCACATCACGGCCCCGACTAGAGTTGTTCTCAAATACAAATGTGCGATGATGTTTCACCACCTGATGAAATGTTTTGCTAGATCTCACAGGTAGGCAATTCCGTATACATTATGTCAGTATATGTAGACGTTTTATAACCATATCCCTTTCAACGTGTATCAGGCAGATAGAATAAGTAACGAAAATTAAGTATCCCTAGGGAAGTGAAAAACAAAATGTCACTGCTTTATTTGCCTTCTCACTTTTGGTTTGCATAATAAAATGCTGTATCCTCAAATGCATTCGACCTCATGATATAAAGGACCTGATTATATAGTGTTTATTTATTCAGTTGCATTCTGTTCAAGTAACACATTAAATTGGTGCCGTCATGGATGACTAAATGTCATTATGTCTGAGTAATATATCAAAACAGTATGGTATTTCATTTCTTTCTTACACGCTGCTTATATAACACATTACAACAGTCCAGTCCTTGATTAAACAATTAAATTCTTCCTGAGTAACAGATTAAAACAGTATATTCTATTCCAATAAATCCTGCCTGAGTAACAGATTAAACAGGATATACCTTCATTATTCAAAATACTTCTGCCTGATTTACAGATTGAAACAGTATATAGGCTTACATTCTTTGATTATTAAGCTAAATTCTGCCTGAGTAACATATTAAAGCAGGACATTATTTAATCGATTATTCAGGGAAATTCTGCGTGAGTAACAGATTTCAACCGTTTCTTCTTTGATTATTCAATAAATTCTGCCTGAGTTACATAGTTAAACAATTCATTCTTTGATTATTCAGTTAAATTCTGTCCGAGTAACAGATTAGATTTGTACAATCTTTAATTATCACATTACATTCTGTTCAAGTGACGAAGATAAACTGTACAGTGTTTAGTTGTTCAATTACATTGTCTCATTAACAAATCAAAACAGTAAAGTTCTGGATTATTGAATTATATTCTGCCTGAGTAACAAATCAAAACACGATATACTTTTATTACGCAATAACATTCTGCAAGACTACTAGTCTATTCAATTTTATTCTGTCACTAGTGCAGAGTAGAAGAGGTAGTATTATTACACACACACACACACATACACACACACACACACACACACACACACACACACACACACACACACACACACACACACACACACACACACACACACACACACACACACACACACACACACACACACACACACACACACTAATCTAACCATGTTGTTGATATGTAACAACAGGGTTAGATTATTCAATTACTTTCTACTTAAGTAAGAAATTGAAACGATACAGTCTTTAATTAGTAAGTTACATTTTGTCTCGGTAACAGAATGAAACAGCATAGAATTTAATCATTAAACAACAATTTCCTCAGTTACAGGGTTTAAACAGTGCAGTCTTTGATGATATCGTTGCACTGATTTTGCCTTAGAAACAGTTTAAACAGTTCAGTTTTGTGTACTATCTGGCTAGAATTTGTTTTAAATAACAAAGCAAAACAGGGCCATCTTTGATTGTTTTCTAATTCCCTTCTGCTTAAAGGACACATTTAAACAAAACGGCCCTTACTTGACAAGCATTCTTCCCAGACTATTAACGAACACACGTCTCTGCCTCAAACGATTACTGATGTCAGCTTGAGTCATTGTACATTCCACACATTTTGTAGTTGTAGTGACAAAAGCACCAAGAGAGTCTACTTCTTTGCCAACTTGCCCCTTTTCACTCTCAAATCAAAAGATTTTTGTCGGGACAGTTTTTAGTGGCAGTGCGCGCGTTGTCCTGATTTGTGGTTTATTCACAAAGCTCTGCACACAGAAGACAAAAGACAGTTTTATCCTCAGTTAAACAGGCTGCTTACAAATTGCGCCCGTCTGCACACATTACTGTGTGGTCAGTAAACAGTAGGCTTTAAATAGATAGTGGTATGAGTGTACTACCAATTGATCTAGACGCCGAACAGCAGGTTACTTATTTGATGTATGCGCAGTTTTACCCTCTCAGATCAATGACGATGTCGTTTTATTTGTGAGAACGTGAAATACAGACAATGATGCTTCCTAAGTATTGCCCTGCGAATGATATGTGATACGTAGATTAAACGAAAACAGAGTTGTGGTTTTTACTTTTTGTTTGTTTGTTTTCTTTTGTTTTCTGTTTTAGTTAGAAACCAGACATGCAAAGGGTTAACAATTTAAAATATTTCCATCAAAGATTTGATTTTTTTCTAAAAATCACAAGCATAGACAACATCAATAACAACCTAAACAACGGCGATAACTAGATTTCTCCTCCTCCTCTTCCTCCTCCTCCTACTACTACTTCAACTACTACTACTACTACTACTACTACTACTACTACTACTACTACTACTACTACTACTAGCTCTACTCAAAACAACAAAGATTACGAGATTCCTCCTCCTCCTCTTTCTACATGTAGTACGTATACTCCACGACAAACAAGGTTATAGTGACGTGGTTTAACACGGGTAATAATGCCATTTTGTAATGCACGTGTAATTTTAACAGTATTTCTTTTAGGAATTCTCTCAGCAAAACAAATATTTGGTAACATATTGGAATCTGTCAAAATGAATTTCTGTATTCGTCAGTGGTGTTAAGTCCATGTTTTAAGCCTTGTAAGACAAACCTTTCATGGTTATAATTTATGCACTTAAGACATTAACGTACTTTTACTTGACCCGTACCGAGGATGGCTTTTGCACTGTCACTGACTGTGTTTTGTTCACCTTAAGTCACTGTAACAAATACAAACACACACACACACACACACACACAAACACACACATACACACAAACACACACACACACACACACAAACACACACACACACACACACACACTCACGCACATTCACTAGACTGAACTGAACAAAACAAACAAAACAAACCCAACCCAACCAAACCAAACTAAAACAAAGCAAACAAAACAAACAAAACAAAACAAACCAAAACAAAACTAGACAAGACGAGACAAATTTATTAAATCAACCTAAAGGAAACTAAAATAAACTAAACTAAACTAAAACAAACACGATTTGTTATGGAATATGTCACATTTGAATAGAAATGGCGAAAAATGTTATCAGAATATCGATGTTTAATGAAATGTTTTGAAGTTACAGTGTTTGTAATCACAAAATCGGCTCGTTGAAGATTATATCAATAATCTACTCCACACATTTGGAAACTTTAACTCGCAAAGCAAGTGCTGTTAATGTTTTATTTTCACAACCTATTCGAGTGTACATGGATATAAAAAAATAAAAAATAAAAATAAAAAAAATAAATAAATAAAAATAAAAACACACAAAACAAAACAAAACAAAACAAAACCTGAACTTCTTGTAATAAAAAACAACCCATGTCAATTTTCTTTTAAGCCTCGTTGTGTTGCTTAGCATTATGCTTTCTGAAGGTCTTAGTGTTTAAAATCAGATCGCATCATATCAGGTAACACGAGACGAGAAGAGAGGAGGAAAGGCAACTTGAATATCCATGTCCATGTCCATGTCCACATATATATACAGATGGAAAGTTGTCTCCGTGTAAGACAGAACATCATTGAGGGAAAATGTTCGGATACGAACTGTATGAGCCCCTCATCCATTGAGGAAATAAAATGCACAGGGGAAAATGCAAACACACACTTTATGCATCCCTAGAACGGACAATGCAAGTGTTTAATCTGTTTAAACTCTTGCTTCTGATATCACAACCCCAGAGTCTTATCTCTTTGCTCTTATTGCATTTTTGTCTTTTTTTTTATAACCCTGTTCATTATTCCAACTTAAGACAGTGCCGCAACATTAATCTGATTACAAAGAAACCTCTCGTTTAAAAATCAGGAAAAGGTTACTGAAGGAGTTATATATTCGATTTAACGATTGATAAAAGTCGGTTCTGGTGTATAGAATTGAAGATGAGTGGTTGACGTCTTTCTTTTTGCTAATAATACATAGTGGTAATGTCAGTCTTGATTCCTTTCCCTTTAAAGATAACTAGGCGTCCAAGAACCCCACCACACACATACAAATATACATAAAAACACATTCCAACATTATATGAAGTTTCCAGAGCATCTCAAGGTTCACAAGTCTGTAATAACAAATGTATGTACGTAACACAATACAATAAAGCACCTTACAAGATTAACTCGTGACTAGTACTCTGATTATTCTCAAAGGCTGTACAAAAGAAAGAAGAAAAAAAACAACAACAAAAAAACAAGTCGCGTAAGGCGAAATTACTACATTTAGTCAAGCTGTCGGACTCACGGAATGAAACTGAACGCACTTTAGTTTTTCACCAAGACAGTACAGCTTCGTCAATCCCCGCGAGAAGGAAATCGCTCACCTTCCACGTGCAAAACGCAGTGAAATTAACACGCCAGAATAGCGTGGTTGCGTATTGTGCTAAGCAGGAAAGCGCGCTTTTCTGTATTCTTGTTAACTTTCGGGGCTTGTTTTGAATACAACCTATCATATCTATATGTTTTTGGAGTCAGGAAATGATAAAGAATAAGATGAAATCATTTTTTGATCGATTTCTTAAATTTTTATCGTAAGACTAATTAATCTATTTTCGTTAATTGTGATCACATTTTAAAAGTAAACATGACATATGTATATATTTTTAGATTCAAAATATGATGAAGAATACGATGCAATCAATTTTAAATCTGTTTGCGAAAAATCTATTTTAATGACATCTTTAATGAGCAAACTCATTAATTAATTTTTAAGCCTCCAAGCTGAAATGCAATACCAAAGTCCGGGCTTCGTCGAAGATTACTTGACCAAAATTTCAACCAATTTGGTTGAAAAATGAGAGCGTGACAGTGCCGCCTCACGAAATGCCGGATATTTATAAAAACAAATAAAAAAAATGAAAACAACGTCTGGAGATACCATACTCAGGATCTCTCATGTCAAGTTTCATGAAGATCGGTCGAGTAGTTTTCTCTGAATCGCTCTACACACACACACACACACACACAGACACACATATAGATAGGATATTTTTGGATTAAAAACACGCTCAGAAAGTTAAAACGAAGAGAGGCACAGAAAAGCGTGCTATGCAGCACAGCGAAACAACTACCGCGCTAAACAGGCTCGTCAGTTTCACTCCGTTTTGCACAAGCGGCGGACCAACAAGGAATAAGATGAAATTATTTTTAAATCGATTTCGGAAATTTCATTTTAATCATAATTTTTATGTTTTTAATTTTCAGAGATTGTTTTTAATCCAAATATAACATATTTATATGTTTTTGGAATCAGGAAATGATGTAGAATAAGATGAACGTAAATTTGGATCGTTTTATATGAAAAAATTTTTATTACAATTTTTAGATTTTTAATGACCAAAGTCATTAATTAATTTTTAAGCCACCAAGCTGAAATGCAATACCGAAGTCCGGCCTTTGTCGAAGATTGCTTTACAAAAATGTCAATCAATTTGATTGAAAAATGAGGGTGTGACAGTGCCGCATCAACTTTTACAAAAAGCCGGATATGACGTCATCAAAGACATTTATCGAAAAAAATGAAAAATATGTCTGGGGATATCATACCCAGGAACTCTCGTGTAAAATTTCATAAAAATCGGGCCAGTAGTTTACTCTGAATCGCTCTACACACACACACAGACACACACACACAGACAGACAGACACACATACACCACGACCCTCGTCTCGATTCCCCCTCTATGTTAAAACATTTAGTCAAAACTTGACTAAATGTAAAAAGAAAAGAAAGAAGAAAAAAAGAGAAAAAAAAAGACGGAACAGAAAGACTGAAGGAAAGAAATAACAGATTGGCCGCTTTCTTTGCGTTCATTATCAAGTCATAGTGGCTGGTGCATGGTGCATGGTAGGTCATGTACTCCACAGTCTTTGAGTGGACCTTTGATAATCTTCAAACATGAGGTCATGTAGGGTTTCCAGTAACAGCCAGAGGTACATGACCTGCTTTTGGTGCGTTTCAGCAGGGCATCAGTTCGTCCATCCAGACCCACAGCTTTCGCACGACAAAGAATGCAAATAATTAGTGTAACCTTTTTTTCACCGACAGTGTTTTTCTTTGAGCTCGGCGTACACGAACGCGGACTGTGATCTGGCATTTGCTCACTGGTGTCGAGTTTGTTCAGGAGTTGACTGACAGAGAAGGGTTAACTCCTGCTTGGAGTGTGTAAGAGTTGACTGTAAGGTTAATGGGTTACGTTGTTGGCAGATTGTCTACATTGTGGACAGTTTGTTGTGGCTGTTGGCGGTTCGTTGCGCAAGTCATTCTGGTTGCTGTGCAACTTTGCAGTCAGCGATCGTTGCTGTATCTTGAAATATCCCTGCGCCAATAGGATGCCTTCTTAAGGTGAAAGGGTTACGTTGTTGGCAGACTGTCGACATTGTGGACAGTTTGTTGAGGCTGTTGGCGGTTAGTTGCGCAAGTCATTTTGGTTGCTGTGCAACTTTGCAGTCAGCGATCGTTGCTCCATCTTGAGATATCCCTGCGCCAATTTGACGCCTGTTTGACGACAGCGCTGTTGGTGTAATTACTCTTAATGTGGAGGATACGGGCTGAGGATACATGGTGATTGTACATTCAGCGCAACTACGTCTTCTGAAGTGACAGTTCGGGATTTCTGTTGATGAGAAATGCCTAGCCTATCACTATCATGTCTAAGCCCTGATCATGCAAGATACTTTAGCAAAGGTCTTGCATGACTAGGCTACGACAAATTATTATTTACTTGAGAACGAATATTCAACAATTACAGCCTGTGCGTTGTTTAGTTGCGTCTTAATGGAGAGTTGCCAGGTTTCTGTTTTGTATTACTTGACTGCATGGACACCATGACAGCTAACTTCAAAACAAGTCCCCATGCATGTCCAAATCAGAAAATTGACCTGATGTCAATGTGACCTTTGCAGGTTAGTGACATGAGGCCTATACAATCGAATGAATTATAACTCAACATGAAACCGTCGGTTAACACCTACCTGTATGTGTGGAAATAAGGGTAAATAGTGGAACTGATTCTTACGAAACAGTAGCAATCCTATTTGTACGTGCTGAACGCAAGACTGTATTCATTTGAAAAAGATGGCAGGACCACAAAGACAAGCAGTTGTCTCTGCATCTGAAGCCAGACAACAATGCTTTGATTCCAAGAATATGCGTCTTTGAATGGAGAAGCCTTGATTGAAAGCTATACATATTTGGCACGTCCGAGCTTTAAGAGATGTGCTAACAAGTGCTGATGATGTACAAAACACAGCAGAGTTCGCAAAATAAGAAACCGATCGATGATTAGGGAAAGGTTCATTCACTGGGAAACAGTGCACGCACAACACAGTCTAAAGATAGGACTGGACTATTGCTTCAGGCCAAAGAGCGGTTTGTATGAAATCAGAAACAGAAGAAATATCGAGTGTCAACCTGAACTAGTTGACAACATCTCAACATGCAAAGCCCACACACTAAGTTCGCTACCAAAGGACTTGCTGACAGGCTTGATATATCCAATAAAAATTGCCCTTTATTTCCAACGAGCCAATATTGGGAGTCACAAAGAGAACGCAAAGACACACAGAAAAGTTAAAATTGAGAAGTCCAAACTTTTTGTTTCCTTTGTGTCTATGCGCAAGGCAGGTAGTGGATATGTTTACGAGAAAATCATGTGGCAGGATGCATGGCAAAATATCCATGTTTGAGGAGCAGTTGAAACACTTGAAGCAGCCAGCGTAAATCGGAGGTTTTATGGATGTTAACAATGAAAATCGATGCTGCCAACGCTGAAATTTTATTATTGCATGGATCTTTCTGTCGTCTTGCTCTTAGTTAACGCTCCCTGCACTCTCCTTGTGAACTTCAAGTCCATTGTCTGCGAACTACCGCTATACGCAATAGGTATAAGAGATATGTTATTAGAATGGATTAAAGATTATTTGTCTGATAGAACTCAAGCTGTACTTATAAAAGGTTGCATGTCAAATTACCGCTGTGTTCATTCTGGTGTCCCTCAAGGGTCAGTCTTGGGGCCACTTCTGTTTCTTGTTTATATTAATGACATTGTTGTTGATATTAAATCAATAATTAAATTATTTGCCGACGACACGAGTATGTACGTGTCCCTCGATAATACACTTGAACGCACTGAAATTTTGAATTCTGATGCACAACAGATAATGCAATGGGCAAAAAATTGGAAAGTTAATTTTAATCAGTCCAAAACTGAATTATTGACTGTCTCTACTAGAAGACAACCGGAAACATTGCCGCTAAAATTTGGCGAAGAGATATTAATTGAAACCACTGTTCATAAACATTTGGGCGTGTATCTGCAAAATGACTGTAAATGGAATCATCATGTACACTCTATAGTTGTTAAAGCTCGTAGTTTAGTTGCATGTTTGCGTTCCTATAAATATCGACTCAGTCGCAAGGCACTAGAAATGATGTATAAGGCTTTTATTCTTCCTCATTTTGACTATGCAGATGTAATATGGGATAATTGCAATGCAATGTTGGCAGTTGAACTTGAAAAAATGCACCTAGATGCTATTAGAACTATTATTGGAGCTGTTCGTGGACCAAGCCATCAAAAACTTTACAATGAGTCAGGTTTTACAACACTGCAAGAACGGCGCAGAAAACATAAATTGATCGTTTATTTTAAATTAGTTAATGGTCTAGCGCCAGTGTATTTACTTGATTACTTACCATCTCTCATTTCAGCAGTAAATCCGTACCACCGACGCAAACCATATGATAGGCAAATGTTTCGATGTAGAACTGAATTATATAAGCATTCCTTTTTCCCTTCTGCAACATCTTTATGGAATGAATTACCTGATCATATAAAACAAACGAATTCAATTGGTTGTTTTAAAAGATTTTTGTCCAGAGATGACCCTCTAATTCCCCCGTATGTCTACTCTAAAGTTCGAAAAGCAGAAATCATTCACTGTAAATTAAGATTAGAGATAAGTGATTTAAATGCAGATATGTTTAAAAGACATTTGACAAAATGATGTTTTCTGCAGGTGTGGTTTTCATGTTGAAAATTGTGAACACTTTTTATTTGACTGTCCATTGTACACGAATGTTAGAGCAACCACTATTGATATATTGATACTCTACCAGATAATAATATTACTGTTTTGTGTGCTGTGTACGGTAATAGTGACAAGTCCTTGGCTGAAAACACAGCGCTGTTTCATCAGATTCAGAAATTTATATTAGACAGCAAACGTTTTTGTTAATACCATATGTTTAGTCATTTTGTTATTAGAGCATTGAATTGATCTATAGTGGATGCAATCTCTCTCTCTCTCTCTCTCTCTCTCTCTCTCTCTCTCTCTCTCTCTCTCTCTCTCCCTGTATCTGATTGTCCTTTGTGTGTGTGTGTGTGTGTGTGTGTGTGTGTGTGTGTGTGTGTGTGTGTGTGTGTGTGTGTGTGTGTGTGTGTGTGTGTGTGTGTGTGTGTGTGTGTGTGTGTGTGTGCGTTGTGTGTGTGAGATTTCCGTACCACTGTTGCTATAGTTATCGTTGTTGTTGTTCTTGTTTTCATTTGTTTAAATATCATGCATTTACAATTTTGTCCGCCACATTACTCGTTTGTTTCTAAGAGCACATTTATAAGTTTATCTTGTTGTGCTCCCTTAATTACAACTTTCAATTACGGCTTTGTATTTATGCAACGGAATAAAAAGCTGTTTAAACCAACTACTGCTAGTGCGATTGAAAATGACCCCCATGGGAAAATGATCACAACAAAGCAACCACATTGTCGGTTCTAGCACGAAAAAAGTGATTTTTTGGGGTCCCTGACCGCCTTACATACTAATTGCTCCAATGAACTACGTAAGTACGCATTAGCATGAGGTGAACGATCGACCAAAGCACACATGACCTACTTGCATACATGTTTAGTCAGGTAAACTAATCCAGGCCCGCCTAAAATACACTCAAGATGTTTGACCGAACGTTTTAGCTGACTTAGTGACCTTTTCAGACACACAGGAGAACCCCTGTACCTTTCTGTAAAAGCTATAGTCGAAGCGGCTAAATCTAGTTCTAACTTCTTGTATCATAAGTCTGGAAAGATAATTATTAAGTCAAGTAGATCAAAACAAATTCAGGGATGAATGGTGGGGATGAAATGTCCAAGTGAGGTAAGCCGACCGGAGATACTGTCAGGATTTTTGTCAAACCCATATTATTTAGACACTAACAACAAACAAGGCAACACAGATCCTATCTATAAATTCCAGTAAATTACTTCTACATGTAGATTGGCTTTCAAGAAATTGATTCTTTCAGGACTTTTTTGTCCGTCTTATAAACCATTTTATATGGTTGGTTGTTTGGTTTTCTGTTTGGCTATTTTGACAAGAGTCAAATTTGTTTCCTTTGTCAGTGTACATAATGATCTCTTTGTTTAAAACTATTTACACTGAGGTCTCTTACACTTACGGTAAAATAGAAAAAAAGGTTCTTAAAAGCTCAAATCTTGTCACAATTGTTATTTCAGATCTTGTAACTTGACTTCATTTAAAAAGTTAAAAATCTTGTTTAAGGGGACGTCCCGGAATCACTTTAGTTATATTCACACCTTCGTCGGTTTTAGTATAATGAGAACATACCATAATTATTGCCAGACAGGCACAATAATTTTTTAGCAGATATGAATGAAAACGAGTATGTTAAGAGAGAGTTTTTGATTTGTTTTTCGGTCAAAATTCTCATGTAATGATATTGTATAATTGTAAATGATAGGCTTTGGTTTATTTCAATAATCATTTTAATCACATATTCGTTCGTGGATGAAAAAACCAATGACTTGAGAAGTATGGTGTACCAGAGACAGGTTACTGCAATCTGCATGTGTTGGTCTTTTCGAACCAATTAGGCAAAACAAAAAGAAGTCTGTTTACGGTAACATAGGCCAAAAAATAGGGTCGGTAGGTCAAGATTTTTTCTTTCTTTTTTTTTCTTAAAAAAACCCCATATTATTAAGTTATTTTGCCAAAAAACGAAGACTTTTTTTTTCTCCCCCAAATGCCAAAAAAAAGTCTAGGGTCGCGCGAAAAAATAGGGTCGGTCGGGATACTGTGAACAGACTTTTGTTTTTGTTTTTTGCCTTAGTAAATTTGGAGTAGTTTGTGCTTGAGTTTTGGGAAAGTTTGTGAGCGTTAAAAAGAAATGATTTTTTCCCCTTAACTTTTTCCCCTTCCCTACATAATTATGGTCTCTGTCATTCCTGACATCATTTGATAAAATGTTTGTGTGTATGTGTGTGTGTGTGTGTGTGTGTGTGTGTGTGTGTGTGTGTGTGTGTGTGTGTGTGTGTGTGTGTATGTGTGTGTGTGTTTGTGTGTGTGTGAGTGTGTGTGTGTGTTTGTGTGTGTGTGTGTTTGCGTGCGTGCGTGCGCGCGTGTGTGTGTGTGTGTGTGTGTGTGTGTGTGCATGTGCGTGTGGGTGTGTTTGTGCGTGCGTGTGTGGGTGCGTGCGTGCGTGCTTGCGTGCGTGTGTGCATGCATGCACACGTTTGTGCGTGCGTGTGTGTGTGTGTGAGTGGTTATTTACGGTGTAAAATATATGTTTTGGTTTTATTTCAGGTGGTGATGATTATTTACACAAGCACGGTAGCAGCACAACAGACTTGCGGATCACAGGTATGTACACAATGGTTATACTTGTCTACATTTTCTCCTTGGCTTTGTTTGTTTGTTTGTTTCCATTTTTTCCTCCCTCTGCTCTCTTGTTGTTGCAACATTGTTGTTGTTCTTCTTCTCTCTTTTCACATACTCTACTCTATTTTTCTCTTTCTCTTCATCTTTCTTCCCCTTTCTCCAGTTTATTTTTCTGATCTCTATTCTCCTTGCTGTACTTTATCATTCACTTCCTCTCTTTTTATATTTAGTCAAGTTTTGACTAAATATTTTAACATCGAGGGGGAATCGAAACGAGGGTCGTGGTGTATGTGTGTCTGTCTGTCTGTCTGTGCGTGTGTGTGTCTGTGTGTGTGTGTAGAGCGATTCAGACTAAACTACTGGACCGATCTTTATGAAATTTGACATGAGAGTTCCTGGGTATGAAATCCCCGAACGTTTTTTTCATTTTTTTGATAAATGTCTTTGATGACGTCATATCCGGCTTTTCGTGAAAGTTGAGGCGGCACTGTCACGCCCTCATTTTTCAACCAAATTGGTTCAAATTTTGGTCAAGTAATCTTCGACGAAGCCCGGACTTCGGTATTGCATTTCAGCTTGGTGGCTTAAAAATTAATTAATGACTTTGGTCATTAAAAATCGGAAAATTGTAAAAAAAAATAAAAATTTATAAACCGATCCAAATTTACGTTTATCTTATTCTCCATCATTTGCTGATTCCAAAAACATATAAATATGTTATATTCGGATTAACAACAAGCTCTGAAAATTAAATATATAAAAATTATTATCAAAATTAAATTGTCCAAATCAATTTAAAAACACTTTCATCTTATTCCTTGTCGGTTCCTGATTCCAAAAACATATACATATGATATGTTTGGATTAAAAACACGCTCAGAAAGTTAAAACAAAGAGAGGTACAGAAAAGCGTGCTATCCTTCTTAGCGCAACTACTACCCCGCTCTTCTTGTCAATTTCACTGCCTTTGCCATGAGCGGTGGCCTGACGATGCTACGAGTATACGGTCTTGCTGAAAAATGGCATTGCGTTCAGTTTCATTCTGTGAGTTCGACAGCTACTTGACTAAATATTGTATTTTCGCCTTACGCGACTTGTTTTTTTATCTCTTCATTATATTGCCCTTCCTGTACTCTCGTTCAACCTTTCTTTTCTTTATATTTTTCTTCCGTTACTTTCGTTTCCTCTCCTTGTACTTTATATTTCTTACCCTCTTCATCTTATTTATATTTTATTCCTTTTTACACTTTCAACTTCCAGATCTTTATAATTATTTCTTTTCCTCTACATTCCTGTTTCCTTCTGTATTTTGCATTTCTCTACCTTCATTCTTTCGTCTCGAGTTCCTCTACTTTAACTGTTTTCCCTACTTTCTTTTCCTCTTTGTCTACTTTATATTTCTCTTCCTCCATTCTCGTTTCCCTATCCACTACTCAATACTTGTCTTCCTTCGTTCTTTCATCACTTTCCTCAACTGTATACTTCCCTTCCTCTACCCTAATTTCCTGTGGTTATTTACGACATTTCTTCTTCCTCTTCTTCTTTCGCGTCATCATCGTCATCATAATACCATGTACTCATTTCCTCCTTAATTTGCCCCTAAGCATGCTGAATTTAAACAAAAGCTATATCGTGAGAACTAGTTCTTTCCAATTACTTCAGCGTTTAAAAAAAAACATTATGTCGAAAAAAACATCTTTGTTCTTCTCCACCACGCAAGCGGAATTTAGGTTTCGGAATGTATCACACAAACAGAATTACATTCGTCGTTCAGCGAGAGGTTGGCATATGTATCCAAGCCGCACTTCAAGTGTAAAGAAAACGGCAATGAAGAGGTTGACACCAGCATGGGACTTGGCCTGGTGTCACTCTCCGATAGGCATACACCTCTCCACGCTCTTCTGTTTTCCATGCAGACTCTTAACGCAAGATCTACACAGTGGAACCCCGCTTTTAAGACAAGTCGACTCTCGTTTTAAAACAATTGTGCCTTTTAAGACAAGTCGACTCTCGTTTTAAAACAATTTTGCCTTTTAAGACCCTGGTGTTGCAGATTTTCTGTTAACATCATCTGTTGATAACGTCTGTAAACTGATCTCCATTGTGAGATTCCCCCCTTTCAGCACCTGATTTTCTCAGATTCTTGGACATTGAAAAGGAGGCCAAGGGGGATGTTGAGGTTCCCTGTACATGAACTCACCGGCGTTTTCCTCTCCCTCGCTAACACTAATGTTACTCAAGATTTATACCAGCCTCGCTGTTCTTGTTTGCACTAACTGCTGTTTGCACTAATTGCTGTTTGCACTAATTGCTGTTTGCACTAATTGCTGTTTGCACCACACAAATTAGGGAGGCAAGAAAAAGAGGAGTAGAGAAAATCTCACTGCCAGCTGTTGTTCGTCATGTTGCTAGCTGCACATCCTCACTGTGTATAGCTGTTGTTCGTCATGTGGCTGCACATCCTCACTGTGTATAGCTGTTGTTCGTCATGTTGCTAGCTGCACATCCTCACTGTGTATAGCTGTTGTTCGTCATGTGGCTATACATCCTCACTGTGTATATCTGTTGTTCGTCATGTGGCTATACATCCTCACTGTGTATAGCTGTTGTTCGTCATGTGGCTATACATCCTCACTGTGTATAAATGTTGTTCGTCATGGGGCTACACATCCTCACTGTGTATAGCTGTTGTTCGTCATGTGGCTACTCATCCTCACTGTGTATAGCTGTTGTTCGTCATGTGGCTATACATCCTCACTGTGTATAGCTGTTGTTCGTCATGTGGCTACACATCCTCACTGTGTATAGCTGTTGTTCGTCATGGGGCTGCACATCCTCACTGTGTATAGCTGTTGTTCGTCACGTGGCTACACATCCTCACTGTGTATAGCTGTTGTTCGTCACGTGGCTACACATCCTCACTGTGTATAGCTGTTGTTCGTCACGTGGCTATATATCCTCACTGTGTATAGCTGTTGTTCGTCATGTGGCTATATATCCTCACTGTGTATAAATGTTGCTCGTCATGGGGCTACACATCCTCACTGTGTATAGCTGTTGTTCGTCATGTGGCTACACATCCTCACTGTGTATAGCTGTTGTTCGTCATGTGGCTATATATCCTCACTGTGTATAAATGTTGCTCGTCATGGGGCTACACATCCTCACTGTGTATAGCTGTTGTTCGTCATGTGGCTACACATCCTCACTGTGTTTAGCTGTTGTTTGTCATGTGGCTATACATCCTCACTGTGTATAGCTGTTGTTCGTCACGTGGCTACACATCCTCACTGTGTATAGCTGTTGTTCGTCATGTTGCTAGCTGCACATCCTCACTGTGTATAGCTGTTGTTCGTCATGTGGCTGCACATCCTCACTGTGTATAGCTGTTGTTCGTCATGTGGCTATGCATCCTCACTGTGTATAGCTGTTGTTCGTCATGTGGCTACACATCCTCACTGTGTATAGCTGTTGTTCGTCATGTGGCTATACATCCTCACTGTGTATAGCTGTTGTTCGTCATGGGGCTACACATCCTCACTGTGTATAGCTGTTGTTCGTCACGTGGCTACACATCCTCACTGTGTATAGCTGTTGTTCGTCACGTGGCTACACATCATCACTGTGTATAGCTGTTGTTCGTCACGTGGCTACACATCATCACTGTGTATAGCTGTTGTTCGTCATGTGGCTACACATCCTCACTGTGTATAGGCAGGTTTCACAGTCTTCAGAGTCGGGTATGTCCCTGACTTTGATATTAAATAAAATGTTTCGTTTTGTTTAGTCGTGAATTTTCACTGGTCTGTGTCGAATGTCTTCTGAATTTACATATGAAAAATAAACTTTGATCGAATTTAAGTCAAGTTTGTATTCCCCACCAGCGAAAAAGGTAGGTCGGTCGTGAGAAATGAGACAGACACGATTTCCCTTTTTAGCCACATTGCAATAGACAAAGGCACCAGTACAAAAACACACAAAGAAATCCAGTGAAAAGTACATTAGAAACCAAAGAACAGAGATAGATGAACACACTTAGTTAAAAAAAACAATGAATGTGTTTATGGTTAGTCGATACAATCGCATGTGAAGTAAACGGTCTTTTTTCTAAAATGTGTCTGTCTCAAAAACGTTGCGAGTGTAGTATGCTTCGTATGGTATTTTTATCTGTTGTCTTATTATCTGTTGTCTTATTATTTGTTTTGTCTTTTAATGTGCACCACACTGAAATTTCTCTGTATGAGATAATAAAGTATTCGTATTCGTATTAATTACAAATCTGTTCAGTTGGAATGGCTGTTAAAAGGTTTGGACGTAACATGCTTTTAATAAGTAGCAATTTCCATCAAATCACGACATGAAAGGGTTTTGAAAGGCTAACTACGGCTTATTCTACTTGCGCTTGGTCATTTTGTCACTCGGGCAAGGTGTCTGTCTCATTTTTTCTCACGACCGCCCTGCAGACAAATCGTCTGCTATAACCGCCATACACAGCAAATTGTCATGATGCAACCAATTTTACACTTCCTATCCGTTGTCAGGCAGATAATCAACTGGCTGACTAAAGAATTTTTCGGCATGTGTTTATTTCAGAGCACGTTATTTACTGTCTAGTCACTCGGGCAAGGTGTCTGTCTCATTTTTTCTCACGACCGCCCTGCAGACAAATCGTCTGCTATAACCGCCATACACAGCAAATTGTCATGATGCAACCAATTTTACACTTCCTATCCGTTGTCAGGCAGATGATCAACTGGCTGACTAAAGAATTTTTCGGCATGTGTTTATTTCAGAGCACGTTATTTACTGTCTAGTCACTCGGGCAAGGTGTCTGTCTCATTTTTTCTCACGACCGTCCTGAAGACAAATCGTTTGCTATGACCGCCATACACAGCAAATTGCCATGATGCGACCAATTTTATACTTCCTATCCGTTGTCAGGCAGATGATCAACTGGCTGACTAAAGAATTTTTCGGCATGTGTTTATTTCAGAGCACGTTATTTACTGTCTAGTAACTCGGGCAAGGTGTCTGTCTCATTTTTTCTCACGACCGCCCTGCAGACAAATCGTCTGCTATAACCGCCATACACAGCAAATTGTCATGATGCAACCAATTTTACACTTCCTATCCGTTGTCAGGCAGATGATCAACTGGCTGACTAAAGAATTTTTCGGCATGTGTTTATTTCAGAGCACGTTATTTACTGTCTAGTCACTCGGGCAAGGTGTCTGTCTCATTTTTTCTCACGACCGTCCTGAAGACAAATCGTCTGCTATGACCGCCATACACAGCAAATTGCCATGATGCGACCAATTTTATACTTCCTATCCGTTGTCAGGCAGATGATCAACTGGCTGACTAAAGAATTTTTCGGCATGTGTTTATTTCAGAGCACGTTATTTACTGTCTGTCTCTGAAAACCTTGAATTCTCACGACCGCCCGGCACTATTGACGGTCATTTCTTACCAAATGTTAAGCAGATTCATTTATAAAATAACAACATTCAGTGACTGTGTCTGATCAACGCCAGTGTTTTTTTTCAATCCTTGAATGCACTGCATTGTGAATGTTGTGGTCAAGTGAGAGTTTTATAGACATCGCCGTACGTTTTTCAACACTTTGATGACGTCAGACAGCAGATTGAAAACGTTCGAACTTGGAAAGAGAGCCAGTCACGATCATATAATCGTAGGGAATCAATAGTTGCTTTGTTTATTAACTTTCAAGTGCTTTTAAAAGTTTCATTTTTGTCATTGTTAATGTTGCATATGTGCGTGCGTACGTGCGCGCGCGCCTGTCAGTGTGGAAGAGTGTAGGGTAAGTGTATCCAATTCCGACCGACTTCGGGGATACCTAAATCCGACCGATTTTCCAAGTCACTAATGATGAGGTTCACACGTCATCCCAACAGAAAGAATGCCATTCATACAAGGGCCATTCATGAACGGTTGATGACGCGACGTCACGAACCAATCGTTTCGTCACGAGAGTTAATTGCGTCATCTGCACCGCGGCGCGAAATGTGCCTTCGCCATACGTTTCTTGCAAAGGGTGAGATAATTTGATGAACAGAGTTGTGTTTCTTTTACATGGATGTTAATAAGTGTTTTTGGAAGAATAATGTTATGGTTCTGACTAAATCTCATTGTACTTTTTAATCGAAAAGGGGAAAATCTTATCGGTCGTGATTAGATACCCAGTTTTTGAGAGAGTATTTAAATCCGACAACAACGCAGATAATACAAAACGCTGCACAAAATCCCAGTAAAACCATTCATTGTTTACGTTTATGACTTGAAAAAAGCATATGAACAAGGAAACATATCAGATGATGTATTATCTAGCTGTGTGTGTGTGTGTGTGTGTGCGTGCGGCCGAGCGTTGCGCGCACGTGTGTGTGTGTGTGTGTGCGTGTGCGTGCGTGCGTGCGTGCGTGCGTGTGTGTGCGTGTAAGCGTGCGCGTGAGCGTTGTGCGCACGTGTTCGTTTGTGTTAGCTTATGTGTGTGTGTGTGTGTGTGTGTGTGTGTGTGTGTGTGTGTGTGTGTGTGTGTGTGTGAGTGTTGATGCGTGAGTGTTGATGCGTGCGTACTTGCATGTGTGCGTGCGAGAGGGGTTGGGTTTTCTTATGTGTGCAGAGTAGTTGTTGTAGAAAATGCAAGACATTAAGGTTCAGTCTGTAGTGGATATACTGGGACAGCGTCCATGTACTATGCCACAGTTCAGTCTGTAGTGGATATACTGGGACTGCGTCCAGGTACTATGCCACAGTTCAGTCAGTAGTGGATATACTAGGACTGCGTTAAGGTACTCTGCCACAGTCTTTGATGACGTCATTTCCGTTTTTGTGATAGTTGAGGCGGACCTGTTAAGTAATCTTTGATTAAGTCGGGACTTTGATATTGCATTTGAGCCAGGTAGCTTGAAAATAAGCGAATTAGTTTGCTCATTAAAATTGTCATCAAAAACGAATATTTCATTACAGATTCAAACACTACTGCATTGTACTTCTTATCTTCTCCTGATTTAAAATATATATATGTTATATTTATTTTAAAAACGCGTTCAGAATTAAAGAAAACAGGTTGGGTATGCTTCGCGGAGATGAGTGTGATCCGTGACGGTTTTCGGGTATGGTTAGCCGAGACTATCTGAATTTAGTCTCGCCGATCGGACTGTTTTTTTTTTTTTTTTAGTTTATCCTTCAATTTGATGCCTATAGATTGACTACATGTTTTTATATCGCTTTACGCGACTTGTTTTACATTTCGTCAAGTTATGAAATGTATTATAAAATTTGGTACATAACATTCTAAAAATTGCAAATAACAATAACACTTTTGATTACAGATTCAAAAGTTATTGCATTGTATCCTTTGGATTTCCTGGATCCCAATGTATAAACAGATATGTCATGCTTAGTGTGAAAATCTGCTCAAATGAGAAAAATCGCCCGTTTTGTTCATATGCTTCGCGGAGGCAACCCGTCTCGGTCTTCTGGTTTCGGCTAGCCAAATCTCACTAGCATTGTCAATGACTCGTCCCTGATTCCAATGTTGATCTTTTAGTTTCAAACCAACTTAATGTTTTATTATCGCTTCACATGACTTGTTCTGCATATTTTTTTTCGCTGTCATGATGTCACCATTTAGAGGGTAGGGTTACATTTTCAGGTATTTATTCCCCAAGAATAGGCACAAAAAAATTCCAAACTCGTTTTTTTCTATTGGTCAATGATTCTACTTTCTTTTTAAAGTGAGAAATGGAGTGCAATTAACATTGTTACTTTTGAAGGTATGCTCATGACGTGCATCACAGCGAAATAGCAGTTCAGAAGAACGGAATTCCCATAATTAGTCCTTATTTGCTGCTTTTTTCACTGAGCTCGGAAATGATATTTTGCTTGCATTGTTATTGCTTAATTTATTAAAGCCTCTGGACAATATTCTTTGAATAAATCGTTACCCAATTCTGTTTACGTCTATCCCTTTGTTTGATAGAGTACTGTAACAAGCTATCACATTATGTCGACAAGAATGCGTCTCCATACAAGTTTTTGTCTTGATTCCATCCAGGAGGATGTAAGGCTTTAATAAAAACACTATTTCAAAGATCTCTGTCAAGATTGATTTTGTTGAAAAAAAAAGGAAGTCTGTGATTGAAGATTGTGAAACCTGCCTATAGCTGTTGTTCGCCACGTGGCTACACATCCTCACTGTGTATAGCTGTTGTTCGTCACGTGGCTACACATCCTCACTGTGTATAGCTGTTGTTCGTCATGTGGCTACACATCCTCACTGTGTATAGCTGTTGTTCGTCATGTGGCTACACATCCTCACTGTGTATAGCTGTTGTTCGTCACGTGGCTACACATGCTCACTGTGTATAGCTGTTGTTCGTCACGTGGCTACACATCCTCACTGTGTATAGCTGCTGTTCGTCATGTGGCTACACATCCTCACTGTGTATAGCTGTTGTTCGTCACGTGGCTACACATCCTCACTGTGTATAGCTGTTGTTCGTCACGTGGCTACACATCCTCACTGTGTATAGCTGTTGTTCGTCATGTGGCTACACATCCTCACTGTGTATAGCTGTTGTTCGTCATGTGGCTACACATCCTCACTGTGTATAGCTGTTGTTCGTCATGTGGCTACACATCCTCACTGTGTATAGCTGTTGTTCGTCATGTGGCTACACATCCTCACTGTGTATAGCTGTTGTTCGTCATGTGGCTACACATCCTCACTGTGTATAGCTGTTGTTCGTCATGTGGCTACACATCCTCACTGTGTATAGCTGTTGTTCGTCACGTGGCTACACATGCTCACTGTGTATAGCTGCTGTTCGTCATGTGGCTACACATCCTCACTGTGTATAGCTGTTGTTCGTCATGGGGCTGCACATCCTCACTGTGTATAGCTGTTGTTCGTCACGTGGCTACACATCCTCACTGTGTATAGCTGTTGTTCGTCACGTGGCTACACATCATCACTGTGTATAGCTGTTGTTCGTCACGTGGCTACACATCCTCACTGTGTATAGCTGTTGTTCGTCATGGGGCTGCACATCCTCACTGTGTATAGCTGTTGTTTGTCATGGGGCTGCACATCCTCACTGTGTATAGCTGTTGTTCGTCATGTGGCTACACATCCTCACTGTGTATAGCTGTTGTTCGCCACGTGGCTACACATCCTCACTGTGTATAGCTGTTGTTCGTCACGTGGCTACACATCCGCACTGTGTATAGCTGTTGTTCGTCATGTGGCTACACATCCTCACTGTGTATAGCTGTTGTTCGTCACGTGGCTACACATCCTCACTGTGTTTAGCTGTTGTTCGTCATGGGGCTGCACATCCTCACTGTGTATAGCTGTTGTTCGTCACGTGGCTACACATCCTCACTGTGTATAGCTGTTGTTCGTCACGTGACTACACATCATCACTGTGTATAGCTGTGGTTCGTCATGTGGCTACACATCCTCACTGTGTATAGCTGTTGTTCGCCACGTGGCCACACATCCTCACTGTGTATAGCTGTTGTTCGTCACGTGGCTACACGTCCTCACTGTGTATAGCTGTTGTTCGTCATGTGGCTACACATCCTCACTGTGTATAGCTGTTGTTCGTCATGTGGCTACACATCCTCACTGTGTATAGCTGTTGTTCGTCATGTGGCTACACATCCTCACTGTGTATAGCTGTTGTTCGTCATGTGGCTACACATCCTCACTGTGTATAGTTGATGTCAGTCCCCGACCCGAAGACTACTTGTCCTGGTGCGAGTGGAGCTAAGTAAACAGAGGAGCCATAAACAGGGTTCCCTGTGTGATGCACTACCCAGTGGAGATGGTACGACCTTCTGTCTTTGTGCACTAATTGCTTTTCACTGGCGGGTGAGACCGGTTATAAATGAATACGAATTTTCAGGGGGTAAAAGCGGTCTTAATTTTTGTGTGTAAGAATTAATAATCATAACATCAAACTCATCCTCGTGATTCCCCATTATCACCACCAGAAACTAGTGATCAATTCTTAACTTTCTGTTTCTGCGATATCGATGTGAAGGAGGGAAATATTAATTTGATCTTCTGCATACAAAGACAGATACAATTGCATATTGTACGATATAATGTCAGCTTTATTTTGAAAGTTAATATTTGTTTGTTTGTTATTTTCTTTGTTTTTTTAGGCTTTTTACATTTAGTCAAGTTTTGACTAAATGTTTTAACATAGAGGGGGAATCGAGACGAGGGTCGTGGTGTATATGTGTGTGTGTGTGTGTGTGTGTGCGTGTGTGTGTGTAGAGCGATTGAGAGTAAACTACTGAACCGATCTTTATGAAATTTGACATGAGAGTTTCTGGGTATAATATCCCTGGACGTTTTTTTCATTTTTTCGATAAATGTCTTTGATGACGTCATATCCGACTTTTTGTAAAAGTTGAGGCGGCACTGTCACACCCTCATTTTTCAATCAAATTGATTGAAATTTTGGCCAAGCAATCTTCGACGAAGGCCGGACTTCGGTATTGCATTTCAGCTTGGTGGCCTACAAATTAATTAATGACTTTGGTCATTAAAAATCTGAAAATTGTAATTAAAATTATATTTTTATAAAACGATCCAAATTTACATTCATCTTAGTCTTCATCATTTTCTGATTCCAAAAACATATAAATATGTTATATTCGGATTAAAAACAAGGTCTGAAAATTAAAAATATAAAAATTATTATCAAAATCAAATTTCCGAAATCGATTTAAAGACAATTTCATCTTATTCCTTGTCGGTTCCTGATTCCAAAAACCATATAGATATGATATGTTTGGATTAAAAACACGCTCAGAAAGTTCAAACGAAGAGGGGTACAGAAAAGCGTGCTATGCAGCACAGCGAAACCACTACCGCGCTGAACAGGCTCGTCAGTTTCACTCCGTTTTGCACTAGCGGCGGACTCCGGTCATTGTGAAAAAATGCAGTGCGTTCAGTTTCATTCTGTGAGTTCCACAGCTTGACTAAATGTAGTAATTTCGCCTTACGCGACTTGTTCTTCCTATTTTTCTAGGTGCCTTTAAAAAAAAATCTTTTTTGCCTTTGTAATTAAATGACAACCTTGAATCAGGATAAACGCAAGTTAAGAAGTGGTGTTCATTTTTCTTCCGAAGACGCCGTTTATGAGTGTTTTTGCCTATTTTTGTGTGTGTGCCATGTTTGCTTAAAGTAAGGAGCTAACATTAGACTGACACATAAAGGACTCGCACGCAAGCCAGATTTCTATGAGCTGTAGCAATGAAACATATTTCTGTTTATCTTTTGTGAATAGAGTGTGTTCCCACGCTATTCATACGGCTAAATCAAACATCACGGGCAGGCAAAGAAAAAGGGTGAAGTCGGATGACGAAACGTATAAATCAACAGACACCGTTTCTTCTAACGAAAATCATCGAGCATAACAGGTTACTGACAGAAAATTGGCCATATAAAAAGAGAAAAGACTCCGATTTTTTTCTCAGTTTCGGTATCCAAGTCAGATTGCCTGACAGCTCACTGACAGAATAGTTGTCGCGAAAATGTCTACATCTACAGACACCGATATTTCTTACTCAAATCAGAGAGAATGACAGGTTACCGAGAGAACATTTGTCACAAAAACGTTTACTTTGCGGTTGAATTCAATAAGTGACAAATAAGCTAGGTACGCAGCAAAAAGTTATGTCTGTGTTTAAAAGGGTGAAATCGGATGACGAAATGCACAAGTCAACAGAAACTTTTTGTCATGCCCAAATCAGAAAGCATGGCAGGATACTAACAGTAAATGTGACATAAAACTGTTAAACACTTTTGTACTTTGCGGTTCGAGTAACGTAACGATTAAGCGTTGCACTCAGCGAAATGAATCAATCAACAGACACCGTTTCTTCTTGACCAAACCAAATAAACATGACATCAATTTGTCACACAAATATTTAACCCTTTATGTTTTTACTTTGAAGAGAAAGGGAAAAGAGAGAAGGAAAAGAACAGTCTAAAGAAGATGAACCGATTAAGGGACACTTATTAGCTTTGCATGTGGCGACAGAACATTTATTTACGACAAAAAGGGCGAAATCTGACGACGAAATCTTTAAATCAACAGATACAGTGTCTTCATACCCAATTTAGGTAGAATGACACACTACTGACAGAAGATGTGTCATAAAAAAAACTTGTTTGATTTATTTTCTTTGAGGTTGACCTAAATACGTTACAAGCGCTGATACAGACGTCGCCGTTTACTTCACTTTGTGGTCAAATAATGATTGAAGCAATAGCTCTATGCAGGTACACACATATATTAATCAACTGACACCGTTTTTTCCTACCCAAACCCATCCTGAACTCAGGTCAAAATGAGTTCGGCTCATTCTCTCCCTGACAGGATGCCTTGGTTTTCCTTGTCTGGCAAGGAAATCGATTTTTTTTACATATTTAGATCTTTTCGTAATGTGTTATGGATATATAAGCAGATTCGCGATCGTCGATAATGATTTTTCATGGTGTTGTGTAATTTTCAAATTACAAAGGAATTGATATGTAAGACAGTTTCAAGCGAGCTATTTTTTGCGGCTGTATTTACTGTGCAAACAACTCTAAATATGGCAAAAGTGTCACGTGATAATCAACCGTTTGGTTTCGGCGCTCGCTGGAGCAGACGATTTTTTGACAGTGATGCAACCATTAATTACGGTCTCCTTCCGGCAGCAGTCCCACAATTTCGACTTGTTTTGACCTTAGAACGATGTCTTTATCTTAACTGTGAAGAACAGAACGGAGATCACTGTCGAAGTCGGCCAATCTGCAATCATTTTCGTATCGCGAACACTGCTCGAGAACAACATATGGGAGATCACTCTGTATTCTTGGTTTGATAGATTCGCGTAGGACATTAACGTCCGGTCAGAGAGATAACTGGCGATAGCCGTTGAGCGATGACTGATCCGAATGACCCAAACCAGTAACATGACGAATCACTTTCAGTAAAAGAAAGAAAGAAAGAAGTAGAGAAAGAAAGAAAGAAGATAGAAAGATAGAAAGAAAGAAAGAAAGAAAGAAAGAAAGAAAGAAAGAAAGAAGGAAAGAAAGAAATAAAGAAAGAAAGAAAGAAAGAAAGAACGAGAGAAAGAGAGAAAGAAAGAAAGTAAGTAATTAAAAAAGAAAGAAAGAAAGAAAGATAGAAAGAAAGAAAGAACGAGAGAAAAAAAAGAAGAAAGAAAGTAAGTAATTAAAAAAGAAACAAAGAAACAAAGAAAGGAAGAAAACCAAGCCAACACCAGATAACCACCTACCTACACACACCCATCTAAAAAAATAAAACAAAAACACTCATTGTTTGCGTGTACCTTCTTTAACTGGTGTTTTATATAGAAGGAAACAAATCATCCTATCTTGCACCTCTGGAAGTTTTTGTTTTATAGTCGACCACTATGCAAACTGGTATTTGCTGACAAACACAATCACTGGTCTGCACATTACGCCAGTGATGAGATACATAGAAATAAATGATTAAACTGTAATTGTTGGTCATCCTTTGTATTTACACATTTTACCTGAGCCTTATACTATTACCTTTTTTCGAGCAGAGATTGACGGCGAAGTCTCTCAAAATCTACTTACTTTATTTGAATTTTTGTTGGTCTTGGAATCGTAATTAAACTGTTAATTGTCTGTGATGTCCTTTTTTGTTATTCAACTATCCGTTGTCTATTTTGGTTTTTAGCTTTGGATTGTCGTTTTGATTGTTGCCATGGTGTCACTTTGTGTAACTACAGTAGCTGTTCACGTGCAACGTTGCCACTCTTTTAGTCCAACATGTTATATCCGCTTCGTGACAATCCGTGTATCTAAAACACTGTCTTATCCCTCGGTAACAATAAATTGTAAAGGTCAGATCACGCTCTGTTTTCAAAGCACGCGTGTAAGTGTACCTATCATTTGTCAGATAACACGACTGTTTGGCCGTCTTTTGTTAGTGTTACTTGCTGACATTTGCAGAGCGAATCCTCCGTGAACGCTCGCCGTCCTTGACGCCTCCTACAATTTTGCTCGCATCTCACTTTCTATCCGTTTCCAAGAATGTAGTCTACTTTCCGTGTTTCCAGCTGAACCTGGTTTGTTCATTGAATGCTTTGTTTTGTGAATATAGGTACTCTTCATCATTCTGTTATCTTCGCAATTGCCTCGGCTTTTGTTTTGTTGTTTGGTGTTTTAATGGGTTGTTGCTGTCAAACTGTTGCTTTCATAAAATAAATCCAAAAACAAAGAGGCTGCCAACGTTCCAAAATTCAGAATTAAAAAACAAGAAAGGTAGAAAAAAACTTAAAAGACCGTTGGGTCGATATAATTTGTGAATTTATTGTTTTGTCAATACGAAACGTTCCGACGACCTACCTTTCTTGTTTTTTTATTTTGTTGCTTTCATAACTTCCCGTACTGATGGTTTGAGTTATTAGCTGTGCTTTGATTATGTGCTGACGCTGCTGTTTCCTTCTAAATGTCTGTTTATTTGGTTTCCTTTTTAAATCTCCCATTCTCTGTTTTCATATTTAAACCCGTTTCTAAGGGTGTCCTTTCTTTCAGTTTTGGCCATCTTTCTTTCTTTCTTTTAATTTGTTTGCTTTCCCTATTTGTACAACATTCTAACTCATCGGTTTCTTTAAAACATTTTTTGACTGTTTGGAACTTTTGCGATGACTATTATTATTGATTTTGAAATTGTAGTGTTGAAAGATTTCCTGCCAAGGCGACTGTTTTCATAAAGCTTGGATTTCCTTATAAATTATAAAACATGATTTTTTTTATTATCATTATACTGTTTTGTTGTCGTATCTAAGTGCATTTGTGTTTGCTTTCAGCCCTTAGTATTATATTATGATCTTATGCCTGTATTTGTTGGAAATGTATTTTCATGTGCGTATAAGACAGATTCAGACAAATATATAGAAAAGGTACTGAACAAAGGTACAAACATTTTTAATGTTTTGATCGGTCACGACAAGAACTTACTTCTGAAGACGAAACCGTAACTCTCGTGATGTGGTTTTTATTGAGATCAAAGGTATACCACGTTCTGTGCACAATTACGTGCGAGATACGGTGCAGAACAGACAAACACGCAAAACGAAAAATACGTGCAATTGTAAACTAACTTCACCAAAGGGTCTATTACATGTAATTACTTTATTTACGCCTTTGGTAATCCCAAAACAACACTACCCCCTCAAGAAAAAAAGTGTCAACCTTCAATAGGTGTCAGGATATCCTGGTTCGTTCATCTTGAAAACCATGCTTAACCTTGTGCATGCCAGCGAATCCTATAGCGGTATTAGGTGCAGTTTTGGGCTTCTGGGATAATTATACAGTAGTAAAGAGACAGACAACACCGTTCCAAAGCCCCAAAGAAACAGAGAAATACTTCTAACAAAATTAACAGAGACACACTTTCAAAACCCCGACCAAACAACGGAGACACGTTCTCAATACCCCAGTCAACAAGGAAGCATTTCCCAAACCCCACAAAATAGCGCAGGTTCAGAGAAGAAGCATACGTGTGGATGCTCATCTCATTGCCACTGCTGCTAAACCGAGCTTGACTCGGCTTGGCCTTTGCCACGTTTTCAACCTTCGTTGGAACAAGGATGGGCGAAGATGGGATGGAGTTCTAGGCAGTGAAGATGTGTAAATATAGGCATGTAGACAAAGACATTGAAATATCTATGCTAATAGGAAATTTAGTATTGCGATGAATGGTATGTATTCCCCTCAAGTGGGCCCCATTCGATGAAAATAAATCGTGCAAACATGTGAAGGTCCGTTGAGAATAATACAATATCTGTGCCGATTGTGAAGGTTTGGAGAATAAGGAATGTGAAGACCGAGAAAATGATTACCGACTGGGAAGGTTTTGACTGTAAGGACGTTGCGGACAGGGAAGATATGTACCGATTGGGAATAGAAGGTTTTAACTGTAAGGACGTTGCGGACAGGGAAGATATATACAGACTGGTAAAGTTTTGACTGTAAGGACGTTGCGGACAGGGAAGATATATACAGACTGGTAAAGTTTTGACTGTAAGGACGTTGCGGACAGGGAAGATATATACAGACTGGTAAAGTTTTGACTGTAAGGACGTTGCGGACAGGGAAGATAATATACCGATTGGGAAGGTTTTAACTGTAAGGACGTTGCGGACAGGGAAGATATGTACCGATCGGGAATAGAAGGTTTTAACTGTAAGGACGTTGCGGACAGGGAAGATAATATACCGATTGGGAAGGTTTTAACTGTAAGGACGTTGCGGACAGGGAAGATAATATACCGATTGGGAAGGTTTTAACTGTAAGGACGTTGCGGACAGGGAAGATAATATACCGATTGGGAAGGTTTTAACTGTAAGGACGTTGCGGACAGGGAAGATATGTACCGATTGGGAATAGAAGGTTTTAACTGTAAGGACGTTGCGGACAGGGAAGATATGTACAGACTGTGAATGTTTTGACGGTAAGCCCGTGAAGATGTGTACGGATTGGGAAATTTTGACTGTAAGGACGTTGCATTACGCTAAGAGCTGTACCGATTGTGAAGGTTTTGACTGAATGGGCGTTGAAGACCGTGAAGATATGTACCGTGTGTGACAGGTTTGATTGTAGGGACGTTGAAGAACGGGAATATATGTACCGATTGTGAAGGTTTTGACTGTAAGGACGTTGGATACCGAGAAGATGTGTTCCAATGTAAAGGTTTTGGCGGCAAGCTCGTTGAAGACCGGGAAGACATGTACCGATTGTGAAGGTTTTGACTGAAGAGACGTTCAAGACTTGGACGATAAGCACAAATGTGAAGGTTTTGACTGTAAGGACGTTGAATTCCGGTAAGAGCCGTACCGATTGTGAAGGTTTTGACTGAAGAGACGTTCAAGACTTGGACGATAAGCACAAATGTGAAGGTTTTGACTGTAAGGACGTTGAATTCCGGTAAGAGCCGTACCGATTGTGAAGGTTTTGACTGAAGAGACGTTCAAGACTTGTACGATAAGCACAAATGTGAAGGTTTTGACTGTAAGGACGTTGAATTCCGGTAAGAGCCGTACCGATTGTGAAGGTTTTGACTGAAGAGACGTTCAAGACTTGTACGATAAGCACAAATGTGAAGGTTTTGACTGTAAGGACGTTGAATTCCGGTAAGAGCCGTACCGATTGTGAAGGTTTTGACTGAAAGGACGTTGAAGACCGGGAAGATGATTTACTGATTGTGATGGTTTCGACTGTTAGGTCGGCAAAGACCGAGAAATGATGTACTGATTGTGAAGGTAGGATGATGAAGACGTTAAAGCTCTGTTCTGGTTGAGAATGTCCGGACGGAGTACATGGCCAAGTGTTGACAAGGTGGGGCCCGGTGTGGGCCGAGGGGGAGCATGTTTGGCATGCTGATGAGGCTGTGTGAATGCGACACCTTGGTGAGATAGTTCACCTCGCGGGCCTCCCACACCCCGCCTTTGAGGATGAGCAGGCTTAAAGTGTGGGCTGTGTATAGAGAGTGAGATGATGAGAACGTTCAGACGGGTTGGAGTGCATATGGTGGCAGACACAGACGCACGCACGCACGCACGCACGCACGCACACACACCCACACACACAAACACCCACACCCACAAACACACATACACACACACAGACACACACACACACACATACACACACACACACACACACACACAAACACACACACACAGACACGGACACACTCAAAGAGATACACACACGCACGCACGCACGCACGCACGCTTACACGCACACACACATTCACACGCACGCACGCACGCATGCACGCACGCACTCATGCACGCACGCACGCACGCACACTCACACACACACACGCACGCACACATGCACGCACGCACGCACACTCACACACACACACACACACACTCACACAGACACACACACACACACACACACACACACACACACAAAAACATATATATATATATATATATATATATAGATACACACACACACACTGACACAAGTACAGGCACGCATAGATGAACATTACAGATACACGCACCCACGCACATGCACTTACAGGTGTTTGATATCGACCCCCTACCCCCTATACACCCCCCCCCTCCCACCCCACCTGTCTACCTGCTTGTATGTGTTTTTCTTCATTTTTTTCCTTCTTAATTCTATTGTAATACAAGCGCCATCTATAGTTTTTTTCTTCTTCTTTCTAGTTTCTTAATATATTTTTTTTCAGCTTCAGCACTGGAATAATCCCTGTCCTTATGTTTATTTTCAGACATGTTCAAGAAATCAAGAATGCCGACAAGTGAAAAGATGTAATATAAACAACGACACAGACTGCAGGATACAACAAGAGTGTGTTGGTAAGACGATCTCTATTTTTACTGATGTTTCACTCTTAATTGAAATGTTCCGCTTTTGAACACAATTTTGGTAACCAGCTGTGAACACTGTGTGCGATACTATAATATAATTCTACTTGCAGAAGTTGCATACATTGTGATTGCAATTTAATGTTTACCATGTGTGTTAATTTTGCAAGTCAAATTATGTGCAGACATGCTAGAGCCGTATACCCCTTTGTGTGTACACGCCATGTGCGCACAGAAAAGATCCTGTAACAGTCCATGTCAGAGTTTTGTGGGTTATAGAAACACGAAGATACTAAGCATGCATCCATCGAAAGCGGCGTATGGCTGTCTAAATGGCGTGGTAAAAACGTTCATACACGTGAACACGTTTCAGCTTATGAATGCAGAAGAAGAAGAAGAAGAAGAAAAAGAAGTTAAGTCATGATAAGCGAGTGTTGCGCGTTAGAAGCGAATGTTCTCAAATGCTCTGCTAAACACCCCCATCAACTTCTTGTCGACTTGAGAAATGTTTCCTTGAGGAAAGTTAGTCTCTATTTGCCTTGAATGCAGTATGCGAAACATAACACATCATGTGTATCTATCGCTGAACACCCCAGAAAGAAAACACAGCCAGTAACACATCCTCGTACCGAGCTACCTGGTACATCCGAACACTGAGCTGTGACTTGAACTGTTTAACAATGACTCAAGGGCACAACAAACGACAAAGAAAATTATACAGCAAAGCACGTGTGAGTAAAGAAGACCTACCACGGATTCAAAGACATGTTAATTGCTTGCATTGTGAATGCATTAAAAAAACGACAAGAGGCTGCGTGTTTTGCTTGGACCGAAGGGCAAACATATTGTGACTGCATCCAACTAGTCATCACTGTTTCGCCAGGCGAGTGGAGAAGGGGAGAGACATCGGACGCAACGGCTTATATGGGTCTCATTATGAAGCGAAAGAAACATTTTCTAAATTCTTGGAGATTATAACAACACTTGGACTACCGTTACAAAATATTTGCTGTAGGCGTCGCGTGGAGACGTGGGTATGACGTAGCTACCATGCATAGCTAGCTCCATTCATATTCATTTTTAGCACAGAGTGGCAATACTTTCTGACCCCAACCGCTCCCTTCCTCCCGTGTAAAAGTAAGCATGTCGTTGAGTTGGGACTTGAATGTTTTAAACAGATCCTTCCAATCTTTTTTTTTTAACCTCCTCTTCTCTGATACTTTATACGGCGCACACTGACGGGTGATCAAGTTTTGGTACAGCGTTTGTATGCATTGAACACATCAAAGCATTTCATAGGTGGAATATATCACCTGAATTTGCGCTTATAACAGAATTAAACTCGGATGCATGAAATCGTAGAGGATAGAATACTTTTGTTTTCTTTAAATGCCGTATGCATTTCAGCTTAATGCTTGCACAATTATAAAACTGGTTTTGTAGGCTAGCTTCCGCAAACGAATATGTTCTTTATGTGGAACGCTTTTCTGGGAAATTTTATGACATTAATATTGTAATTTAGTAATATCCATTATCGCCGTTTTGCAGTTCCTAAATAGGAATTTTTTGACGACTAAGTGAATTTTTACTCTCGTGTTCCCCTCAACTAAAACATAAAATGTAATCCGACACAGAATTTGAACCCCTTCTCCAAAACGCCCAAACACGTTTCACACATATATTTTAAGATCTGAAGCCGCTGCCGCCATGTCTTATGTGTTTAACCTGATTAAGACAAACCCTTGCCTGCCCTGCAGTGTTTGAGTAAAGTGCTATCTTCTTCTTGTTCCTCAAATCCCTTGATCCTTTGCAACAACGGAGTCTGCTTTCGTCTGTGTTGGTGGGTGCGCCTCGCGCGCGCGCGTGTGTTTGGCGGGGGTGGCGGTTATGGGAGGCGTGGAGAGGCTATAGGGTGCATTCATAAACAAGACAGTGTTGCTTTTTATTGTCAGGATGAGTAACAGACTGTGTGATCTTCATAGTGACAAAGATACATATTCTCACCCTCTGCGATGGTAAACATTCAAGAAGGAGAAAGTGCACTTCCGGTACAAGCTTACAGGGTTATAAGAAAAGGAAGCACACCAAGACTATCAAAACACACTTCTTTTTTTGTTATGAATTTATTTGTGTGTGTGAAGGCGTAATATGTAACGCCCATAGGCATAACTCCGTTAATTTAGTTTTTATCGGTTACATACCCACCGTTGGCTGCAGTATGGACACTTTCTGTGAAGACGTAATACTTGACGCCCAATCTGTTTTTGGCTCACGTAAGTGTAGCCTATGCGATGCTAACTTTTGTCTGTCTGTGCGTGCGTGCGTGCGTGCGTGCGTGTGTGTGTGATAGAAACTTTAACATTTCCGAGTCTATGGATAAAGCTCGCATTTAAGAAGATTACGTCTCGGTCAAAAGTGTTTGACGTGTGTGATAGAAACTTTAACATTTGAAGACGTCACATTATGACGTAAGAGGGTTAGACGTCACGCGAAGGAATTACTGAAAGTCTCGGTCATTGTTATTGTGAGCGGGCCGAGACTAGTTGGCAGATCTAGTGTCTCGCTTTCTTGCACAGTTTCACCTATGCTCACTCTGTGTGTGTGTGTGTGTGTGTGTGTGTGTGTGTGTGTGTGTGTGTGTGTGTGTGTGTGTGTGTGTGTGTGTGTGTGTGTGTGTGTGTGTGTATGTGTGACGGAGTGATTGAGTTTGTGTTACTGTTTGTCGATTTCTTACGTGAGCCTTGAAGGCTTCGCCTCTTGTTTAATGTTTCGTTAACACCGCGGTATGTTTTCGCTACATCCCAAGCGACGGCTGCAATTTACCCATGACAAGACAATAGGTATAAAACATGAAAGTTTTCAGTCGAGGCTTTGCAGTTTCTAGCCGCGCGCAAATGCAAGAAATATTTGTGTACATTAGATTGACAGAGAAAATGAAGCAGCTCGTTGGAGGAAAAAAAAAGCGTTCAATGAGAACTGCGCTCATCGGTACTGCCAAGATCCACACACGAAGACGAGTTCCTCTTCTACCATGATTTCTGTCGAAGGTGTATGGCCTACTAGCGCAAATGGGGACTGTCCTACATGTTATAGAACAAATTTACGTTGGTCTCTGTCTTCATTACGAAACATTACCAAGATCGCTTCTAAACTTTTATTTATTGCAAATAACCAAAGTGTTTTGGTGTGTGTGTGTGTGTGTGTGTGTGTGTGTGTGTGTATGCGTGTGCGTGTGTGGGTGTGTGCGTGTGTGTGTATGTGTGTGTATGTGTGGGTGTGTGTGTGTGTGTGTGTGTGTGTTGCTTGATAGCACATCTCACATTCCTCATAAACGCCACAAGTGTAGCCTACCCAGCCATCATGATTATGACATGCTGAAAACCTTCATTCATTAGTAACGGTTATTCACCCGGCGGCTGACATTCCTTCTTATACCTCTACAAGTGTTTTTGTTTGTTATTTCAAGTGACAACAACGCCATCCAGCCCCCCCCCCCCCCTCGATACTATAGCATGAAATCATTACAGTTTCTTTACAACTGACGCCATTTACGCTTGATGTGGTTGCGGACAATATGTTAAGTGGGGGAGTAAACAAACTGACGATTGTTTACCTTCTATTTAAAAAACAAAACCAAAAAACCGAAAACAAACTATGTTTACTATAAGCAGCAGTGGCCTACTTTCCAAACCGCATTCAAAATGTACGCCGCAATGGAAAGTCCTTCAGTGTTTGTTTCCAATGTACAGTAGTGGCCTATTGTATATAAACCGCATTGAAAGTGAACGTCCTTCAGCCATGAACAGTGAGCCAAGACAAGTGAGTCTGCTCCGACATATATAGTAGTGAAGGGACACGCGATGAAACGAAACTTGCTCACTCGACTTCTCAAGATCGGCTAGTGCAAACACAGGTTGTAAGGCTATGTTTTCCTTTGGGTGGGAGCCAGCTTCTTAGGCCCACAAAGACAGGTTATATTTATTCTTCATTTTTGTGGCCACTGAAGGACAAGGTATTCATCCATCACTGGGTCAGTGGCACATGCCCCACAGTTGATGCGGCTGTTGTTGATGTATTTGGTGACGATCGATGTATCTATTGCAAGAACACGAAGGACGCGCAAAGCACCCAGGACTGTGTTAGTGGCGTATTGCCCGTACTGGATTTGGATAGATTCGATTTTAGTGGACGAGTCCACTTATGTAAGCGTCCATAGTATCTGAGGACGTTAGAGAGATTACTGATTTTTTCCATTTTTAACTCACGTTGGGAATTCCGAGAGACTTTCCTATGTGATGGGCCTGAAGAGTTTGGATTCGAAAAATCTCTTCTGGGAATTTTTGTTTCCGTGCAATGATATTTAATGATTCCTACGCAGCTACAAACAGAACTTTGGGTGAATGATCGCAACAGTTGCTGTACATCACACCAAAGCGCATGGGCGCAAACAAACATCATGGTGGTTGTTCCGAGCTGCAAACCATATTTTACCTGATATGGACATACAAAATAAAACGTTTATCATAGAAGGGACATACACTGCAGTCAAAGGCTGTTCTAAACAATACAGACAAGACTAGACAATACAAAACATTGCAATGGAGCTTTATATTGTATATTTGATGGGTACACACAGAATTTGCTTTGGCTATAGTCCCACGCAATAACTGAATAAATCAACTGAAACATTGTGATCATATCACGAAATAAAATCACAGCTTATAGTAACCATGTTACAGTCAGCCATAAAAAAAGGTATTTATATGTGGGATGTGATTTAATCCACATTGATTTTTGCCTCTATTTACCTTCTTTACACCCATGGCACCCTTTGTTTAAAATGTCAACCTAGCCCTTGGTTTTAGTTTGAACATTTTAACCAAGGCCAAAGTTGAACTACAAACGGTACACAATGCATGCTGTTTTATTCACAGCGGGAGTGTGTGATGCTTAACTAGGAGAGAACATTTAACTCTTTCTGGGCGGATACAGGATTTTACCGGTAGCGAAATGCGTCACTCAGCGCCTAATATACCGGCATTTTACGGTTAATCAGGTTTCCGGCACGTGTGTTGACCGAATATGAGCGCGTTTTTTTCTTTAGATATGAGGCATGGTTTCCGGCACGTGTGTTGACCGAATATGAGCGCGTTTTTTTCTTTAGATATGAGGCAATGTAGTCCAAATAGGGTTAAGCCAATGGTCAATATTTTGTGTGTTAAATTTTCAGCAAGGAATCTGATACTGAACAAACTGGCAACATGTGGGAACGGTGTGCAGCCATTACTGCGGGTGGTCAACATCCAGTTCTTTACCTCCATCCCATGCTCCCAATGCACGGGAGACAACCTGGAGTGTGCCAACGGTGATGGTGTCTGCTGCTCTACCTTGCCTGCAGGTAGAGACACGGATGTTCCCTCATTTGAGTTTGATATATAACGGCGCAACACTGTCAGACACTAATACAATCACGCACGCCCACACGTGAGCCCGCGCGCACACACACCCGTGCGCGCGCGCACACACACAAACACACACACACAAGCACGCACACACACACACATACACACACACACACACACACACACACACACACACACACACACACACACACACAAACACGCAAGCACGCACGCACTGTTCTAACGATTGAATTAAACAAAATGTTATTCATATAGAGACTTAAGACGATACCACAAAATGCTTACAAGGCAACACAACAAGTTTAAAACTTATATTAAGAGCTCACATAATCATACATATTATTTCATGACGGGATATGATTAACCAAATGTGAATTTAAATCTTCAAATATATCAATATTTATATAATTTAAAATTAAGAAGTCAGATGTTCATACGATTGACTAATGAGCAAAACGATTGACTAATTAACTGACCGATTGACTGATCGATTTGCCACTGTCTACAGAGCCCCCTGAGGGTAGGGCGGACGGCGAGACGACGGCTATGTCCCCCGAGTGTCCCCCGGCCTGTCGCATGGGCTGTGAGTACGGCATGGAGGCTGACCACAACGGCTGTCCAAAGTGTTCATGCCACGACCCCTGCAGGAATGTGGTGAGTTTCTCTTTCTGTTAAGATCCCTGGAAAAGTAAGGCGAGCGTATATTTCTTGTATTCCTTAAAGCCCAAATCTTACCCGAGCTCCTAAAACACGCACAAAACAACACTTTAAAAGTATGGCAATCATCGTACAAAGATCCTCCGTGTTTTTCAGTCTTGTCCAGCAGGTCAGAAGTGCAAGGTGACGGGCGCAGAGCGGTGCCAGGGTCCAGTGTGTCAAGGGCTGCAGACAACGTGTGAGACGGACATGACGTGCCCTCTGGTGCAGTGCCGCTCGCTGTGTTCCATGGGACGCATCACGGACAAGAACGGCTGTGAGCTGTGTGCCTGCAAGGACCCTTGCTCTATGGTGGTCAGTCGACCTTGTTACTCTTTGAGTGCTAAACCAAATGTTGGTTATGATTGTTACCCTTGCTCTATGGTGGTCAGTCGACCTTGTTACTCTTTGAGTGCTAAACCAAATGTTGGTTATGATTGTTTATCGTATCTTCATCAGGTAATGCTTTTCGAGACCCGTAATAAACCAATTGGACGAATTCCAAAAATAACTCGGGTTTGTATGGGTTGTGAAAGAGTGAATATCCTTGCTTTTTACTTGGACAAACATTCAATCAATCAATCAATATGAGGCTTATATCGCGCGTATTCTGTGGGTACAGTTCTAAGGGCAGGGATTTAAAAAAAATTTTTTTATGCAATTTATATCGCGCACATATTCAAGGCGCAGGGATTTATTTATGCCGTGTGAGATGGAATTTTTTTACACAATACATCACGCATTCACATCGGCCAGCAGATCGCAGCCATTTCGGCGCATATCCTACTTTTCACGGCCTATTATTCCAAGTCACACGGGTATTTTGGTGGACATTTTTATCTATGCCTATACAATTTTGCCAGGAAAGACCCTTTTGTCAATCGTGGGATCTTTAACGTGCACACCCCAATGTAGTGTACACGAAGGGACCTCGGTTTTTCGTCTCACCCGAAAGACTAGCACTTGAACCCACCACCTAGGTTAGGAAAGGGGGGAGAAAATTGCTAACGCCCTGACCCAGGGTCGAACTCGCAACCTCTCGCTTCCGAGAGCAAGTGCGTTACCACTCGGCCACCCAGTTCATTGGAGGGGCCAATCACTAGCGAGGGGTGTGTCGGACACACGTGGACAGGAGCACGCGTGAATTTATTTGTCAGACGAAAAGCAAGGGTAATTCACTCTTTCAAAACCCATACAAACCCGACGAAGTTATTTCCGAAAATCGTCTATTCTCTGTTTATCCCGTGTAACTGACTGATTATCTGTTCTGTCGGCGTTACTGACATCATTAAACTTTATGGCATAGAAGAAATCGGTTCAAGTGACAAAAGAAAGTAAAGCTCAGAGGACAAGTCAGTTCATACGTAATGCAAAGTCAGTCCCCTTTCTTCAACAGCAAGACTTGGTGTTGGGATTGGGATTGGTATCATATCGTCCTGTAAGGTTACCCTCATGGAAATTCGGATGCTTTCCTACTCAGGAAAGTGAGCTGACATACATGCAGTACGAAGCTATTCATATTGTTCTTCTTTTTCCAACCATTCGTGTATTCATGTTTCCACGCCCTGAGATTTTCGCTGTTAACTTGGGATCTGTATCGTGCGCGTGCGTCCACACGGGGGGAGAGTCTGCACACATTTGACTCTGGGAAATAAATCCCTTGCCAAACGTAGGGGCCGAACCCACGCCGATTACGACATCTGGTGTCAAGCCAGCGCCGCTAAGGCCTTCGATCAGTAAATGTGTCAGGCGACTTTTATCTATCGTCGATCCCCTCTAAACAAAAGTGGTGTCACTTACCTGCTCCACTTTCATGAGGGTTTAGAGCGAGAGTCCCACTAGCCACGATTTGCTAAATATAATGGAATTTACCATAGAGCGCTTGGATGTTTTTCTTAGAGTGTCACGCATCTTCAGGGCTTCGGAAACTCCCAACCTCTATATTGAGTATCTCGGATTGTGATACAAATTTGACGCTGTATTTAATAATAATAATAATACATATAATAATGACAGGTTGTGTATCTGATGTTGAATAAGTTCGGTTTGTGTGTGTTGTCTCAGGTATGCCCGGCAGGTAAGCAGTGCCAGGTGTGCACGGACACAGACGGTACCTGTCCCAAGACTGGCTACACATGTGAGACGATTGGTGAGTTCCATACTTTTCACGGGGTATGGTGTGTCCTTTATACTGAATGCCCTCATGTAGTACACCGGTTTTTTTTCAGGGGGCATATTTTGCAATCAAAACACTGCTTCTCTGCTGGTACCAGAGTCCGGTCATTCTACGCGATAAAGTAGCTTGACCTCATACAAATTCTAAGAGTTTCAATTTTTGTTACAGTGGGTGGTACTATGTTACATCTTTACTTTGTGAAGTTTCGAGGACAGTGGCTTTTCAAACAAAAGAGTAACACAAGAAAATGTGTTATGCAATCTTCAGCTCAAGTTATACACATTTTGCTGAGTGGTATTTTTGTCTTTCTTTTTCTGTAAGTGTCACGCTTTCATATTTTAAACAGGAGTAGTTGTAATTTATTTCAAAAGTCCCTTACCGTCTTACACGATAAATATTAAATGTTCCCTCTGTCCGTCCGTGCGTTCGTCAGTCCGTCCGGATCAGAATGTTCGTATCCCCCCCCATAAAAAAGTCACGGCAGAGTCACTGACCAGCATCGCCGATTATGGCAATGAGGACATTGTCACACAAAGGTTTTTTTCACAAACACAGTGTAGTTGTTGATGTTTCTTGTCTCTAGTAGGAGCTAGCCCACCGCGGTGTTGGATTGGTTGAAACTGAGATGTGTTGTGATTTCAACGAATCAGAACCCGCGGTTTGTTCTCTCCCGTTCGGGGGCATCCACTTTTGATTCATGCACCTCAGTCCCGGTGCGCAAACATCTTCATTCTCATTCTCGTCCTCTTGCTCATCTTTCTCAGTCCTCCTTTGTGAAATAAAGTCGGTGTGTTGTTCCTGTGTCACATTATATGCCTCTGTATCCACCTCCTTTTTTTTAGGAGTTAAGTTCCTCTCAAGTTTGCATCTTCATCTTCATCCTCTCCATCCTCTTTCTCGATATTCCCCAGCATCCTTATCGTTTTTTTGGTGGTGGGAATACATTTGTGCTCAAATCTCCACCCTTATCCTCATCCTCTCTTTCCTCTTCCTCTGGTGAATACATGAATTGTGTTGTTTCTGTGTCAGGGCGTACGGGCGAGACGTGCTCAGGAGTGATGTGTCGCATGTTGTGTCAGTGGGGTCACGCCAAGGACGCACAGGGCTGCCCCTTGTGTGAGTGTGCCAAGTCACCATGTGAACAACAGGTAAGAACAGGATTTTGGGGTGATTATTCTTATACGACTCTACACAGGCAAGCTGATTGATATATAGGCTGATAGACAGAGTGACATGCTGGCACACACACATATATATCTATACACGCGATGGCACACACACACACGCACACACACACACACACACACACACACACACACACACGCATTGCTCATTCGTGAACCAAAAAGATAAACGAACTGACGGACTTACCTGTAGACTTACTGTACAAACGGACCTTACCCATCATAAATGCATTCGTGGAAATAAGTCTTGAGACATATTCCCAGAGTTAAAAATAGTGAATTCGACATTCTTGCAGCTGTGCCTTTGTAAGTTTTCTTGTTATGTCAATAGACTGTTTGAGACGCATTATTTGATAAACAACATAGTCTGAATTTGTTTTTATGTGTCCTTTATGCAAATGTATTGTAAAGCGCTAAGAGTAGACATTTTTCTAGAATAGCGCTATAAAAGTTTGCATTATTATTATTATTATTATTAAAAGAAAGAGAAAGTTGGAGGTTTGAAGGGAAGGATAACCGTACTTATCGATGTGTTTTTCAGGTGTGCGGAGACAATGAGGTCTGTGAAGTGGAGAAGTCAGCTTGCGATGAAGGCACGTGCTACTCTGCCAAGTGTGTCGAAGGTCAGTGCACAGTCCGGTCGACAGGAATCTAGCAAGGAATTGGGATAGAAACAGAATGGGGGGGGGGGGGGTGTAAATGAAATCAAATAAAAAAATTTTTTCGAGGGATGTGGCATAAGCAATACAACGAGCTTTTATTCAACCAGCCCTCGCCCAGAGAGGGGACTAATCTAATCACACATTTACACGGACATTCACGTAGAGAGAGAGAGAGAGAGAGAGAGAGAGAGAGAGAGAGAGAGAGAGAGAGAGAGAGAGAGAGAGAGAGAGAGAGAGAGAGAGAGAGAGAGAGAGAGAGAGAGAGAGAGAGAGAGAGAGAGAGAGAGAGAGAGAGAGAGAGAGAGAGAGAGAGAGAGAGAGAGAGAGAGAGAGAGAGAGAGAGAGAGAGAGAGAGAGAGAGAGAGAGAGAGAGAGAGAGAGAGAGAGAGAGAGAGAGAGAGAGAGAGAGAGAGAGAGAGAGAGAGAGAGAGAGAGAGAGAGAGAGAGAGAGAGAGAGAGAGAGAGAGAGAGAGAGAGAGAGAGAGAGAGAGAGAGAGAGAGAGAGAGAGAGAGAGAGAGAGAGAGAGAGAGAGAGAGAGAGAGAGAGAGAGAGAGAGAGAGAGAGAGAGAGAGAGAGAGAGAGAGAGAGAGAGAGAGAGAGAGTGAGAGGGATGATGGAACTTTATTTTTCAAGGATAGAGGTTTAAGGCGACGCCTTTTCTTACAACCGGTCCTTACTTCTAATACAAATGTCTAATAAATGATAAACAAGTAAAGCAACATGACAAATAAACAAAGTAAACGAACGAACCAGCAAAAAATCGACAAGTAAGCAAACAAGCAAATAAACATAAACAACAAAATGACAAAGTAAGCAACATACAAATCGAAAGCGAAACATGCAACATGTTAATTGAGGTTACACATGTAAAGTGATCGACGGTAAAATTCACACGATACCCACGTTTACACTAATGCTTATAATGATTATATGGTGTAAATGATGACGATGATGATGATGATGATGATTTTGATGATGATGATGGAAAATCACAACATAAATTCCACATAATACATATGATAAAGAACATATTTGTGTAATTCATAAAGCTTTGCCAATTGTTGACAGCTACTTGCACATGTTAAGACTAGTATAGCCATCTAGGTAGACATAAAATGATTATGCAGAGCTTGTTTAAAACTCTTTAGTGAGGTTAATGATCTTATTACAGACGGAATGGAGTTCCACACCATAGCGCCAGAGAAGGCTTGACTAGTTTTGAACAAATCAATCCTGGATATTGGTTGTGCTTGCCCTTGAGTTGCTGTAAGATTTTAAGATGACTTATGTAAATTCTGGAGGATGTAATTTTGGTGCTACAAAGAACCGACGCGCTCACAAAACAAAACGAACACTAGAACTGGAAAATTAATTAAAGTTTTATTGTGGATATGGTCATACTTGTCAATGTCATAGGAATCAGGAATCAGCTCGTAATATCAATCTATAAAAGGCTAAACATAAATCTATGGAGAGCTAAGTAACCTATATAGGAGCGTGGCGGAAAAACTGATCTAAGTTTAGAATGTGAATTAAAGCTAAAATGTGAAGTAGAAATGACTAGCTTGAGTGAGAGTGCAGAACAGTAGAGTGTGAAGCGTGGAGCATGGAGCGAGAAGCGCGGAGCGAGAAGCGCGGAGCGCGGAGCGGTGGAAACTGATAGAAAGAAAAAACTAAACTTAGAATTCGAAACATCAAACTAAACATCAAAGGTGTCCTAAAAACATAAACATCAAAGATGGACGTCAAAATGGCGGCCGAAACAAGATGGCGGCCGAAACAAGATGGCGGCAAATCAATAAAAAATCACCAAAGCTATCATGAACACCAAGACAAAATATGTTAGAAAACCCTACATAGAATAAACGTAGGACACACTAGGCTAACTAAACAAGAAACGACACGCAGTGAAAGGAAAGCTGACCAACAATACAGGACGGAGAAATACAAATACGACTCGCGAACATGAACCAAAATCTTACAGAAGGTTAGCAAACAAAAACTGGCTTAAAGTCAAATCATAATAAACCAGAACAGTCTCAGCTCTTCCCTTGCATAGATAAAAACGTAAGACAAAGAAACGGAAAGAAGACAAAGAAACGGACAGAAGACACAGAAACGGAAAGAAGTCATAAACAAAGATTCGAAACGAAAATTACACGAATTCGGTAAATAAGAGCAACATGGAGTCAGAAATGGATACTCGCCTTTGACAGCATCAATATAACCTAAACAGGCTCAAGGCGAGCAACTAAACAGAACATTACAAATTAACTTGAAAACTGGTCCCAGGAACAGAGCAAAACCCTATCTATACTAAAACACATGTAGTTCCCTGAACGGCTTCCCAGCAAGTGACAACGAATACAGGCTATCCACCACAGAGGTGAACTAAAAGTTACTACGCGTTACTACGGTTTTACTGTTGCAAAGCATGCGTCCCGTGCTCTCCGGGGAAAATCTCCAGAGGCTAGCATGGTCCAGCGTGAGCCATACAGGCACATGAAATCAATATCAGAAAAACGCCGGCCACACTCTCGTTTATAAATTTATCTGTTCGTTACAATATTTAATGTCAGTACAACAAAAACAAAGGTCGTACCAGGACGCTCATACTTAATAAAGAAAAATAAAAGATAAAGAGCGAGCTAGACCCGCACGCGAACCTACAGAGGTGGTTGCAAAAAGGGAACAAATAGGGGCAAAAGTGAGAAAAGTGAAAGAAAAGAGGTGAGAAGGAGATCAGAAAAAGGGGAAGCCACCACCACGGAAAGTCGCATGCGAGTCAAGCTAGAAGCATGACTAAAAAACACAAGCAAAACAAAAAGAATCTAAATACACAGAAGGCTCCTTAGCAGGGGCATTCACATTCCCCCCTCGAAGACATCTTAGTCTTTACAAAAGTCGACATAAAAAATCAACAAAAATCATCGAATACATGCATGGTTCAAAAACAAAATCCGAAACATTACAGAATCCTTTTGGCATTATCCAAAACGTAGCTGTTCGAAACGCACTCTCATACGTGGTTCAAAATACAAAAAAATCCGAAACGTTACAGAATCCTTTCGGCATTATCCAAAACGTAGCTGTTCGAAACGCACTCTCAATGAGTCTCAATCTAAAAAATCACACGTGTTCTTTCAACAAATGTAACATCATATTTCGTCGGTCCGTCACTGTCAACATACCGTGTCAACATTATTCTTACACCTTTACATAAACCGCAACTCAGTATAAAAGACTGTAGTCGCAACCTACAGAAGAATACAAATGAAAAACATCTTCCGTCTTCTTAATCATAAGCACAGGCATCCGCACGCGGGAAGGACTAAACAAACCGATTCATTAAGCGCTTGTCTCTGTCAAGAGCTTTCGTTCCAAAATGCGGAACCAAAAACATATATACAAATGGAGAGAAACCACAAACTCACAAAAAATATTTGCATTAAGACGAAATTTTCTCCCCAAATCAAAACAGCGCCACCTGTCAAAAAGGCGAACGGATTACGTCAGACCAAAACATTCACAAACGATCTGTCGAAAACAGTAAAGTTCACTGGGAAAGTCATTGAGTGTCCGGGTCTGCCTTCACCAGCACGGTCAGCTTAGAGATGGGGCGCCAGGAGTAGAAAGTGGAATGGCTCGTCTTCGAGGTGACCTTGACAGTCTTGAGCTTGCAGGTTCGCACGAGTCCATCGTCGCTGGGGCGAACCTCCGTCACGAGTCCAAGAGGCCAATCTGCTCTGCATACGGCTTCGTCACGTAGCACGACGACATCTCCGACAGCAACGTTACGTTGGGGAAGAAGCCACTTTCTTCTTCGTTGTGGTCTTCTTCGTTGTGGTCTTCTTCGTTGTGGTCTTCTTCGTACTGGTCTTCTTCGTACTGGTCTTCTTCGTCGTGGTCTTCTTCGTTGTGGTCTGGTCAAAAACCTTTCCATGACATGGAGAGGGTCGGAGATTCTGGGTTCGGCGAGTGTCGTGCGATATACGGAAGCGACTGATTCACCTTCGTACTCGCTGGGACAATACTGTTCTGTTAGAGACACGTGCATCACGTCATGGACAGACTGTTTTGGCGACACTTGTCCCAGTATCGTCCAACCCAACGGTGTGAGAACGGCGTATGGGTCTCCCTTGATGACTCTCTCTGGCATGAATAGCTCTGCATGATCGTAGCCAATCAACAACCCGGGAGTGCAGCCTTCGAGCAATGGGGGAATCTCGCTGGCAATATGGCTCAAATGCTTGATGTTACGAGCGGTTTCTGATGTTGGTATGTTCTCAGTGTCATTGGTGAGATGGTCCGTCGTGTAGAGCGTTTTCAGGTTGTGGGAAACATTGGAGTTGAGGGCCTTGACACACAATCCGGTCACTCTCTGACATTCGATATGAGTGTTCTGAGAAGTCATAGTGTTCAGCCTCAATGACGCTGGCTCAGAATGAGTGTTCAGCTTGTCACTCAAAGATTCAGTAACGAAGGAGATGCAAGACATGGTGTCAAGCAGCGCGTATGTCGTATGCTCTACCGTGGGATTCTCTTTCGTCGAAACTCTGACCGGAACAATCATGGTAGCTCTGACTGGTCTGTCTGACTTGTTGGTCGTCGCGAATGCTGGTCCAGAGGCAGAAACACGGGCATCTTGACTGAGACAGACAAACCTTGAAGAATCTGGCGGTCCCCGGGCATTCCGTTGCTGATTGGGAATCTTCTTCCTGTAGCTAGGCGCTCCATGCAGCATAGTGAGATGTGGGCCTTGGCACTTGTCGCATATCGCCCTGGTAGTGCAGTCTACACTTCTATGGCCAGCCTTTCTGGCACAGGAGAAGCATAAGAACGTTTCGTACATGAAGTGTTTCCTGTCCTCAACGGGAATCTCATCGAACCTCTGGCATCTGAGTAGAGGATGAGAAGAAGAGCTGGTCGGAAAACGAACGGTACAAAAGGGACAGACTTCGTCGCAGTTCGTACTCAGGACAGTTTTAGCGTGGTGCTGACATCTGTCACACTCTTGACATGCAGATGTAGTAGAACAATCCGTACTGTACGATGTTTTCTTGGGGACTGCTGAACTGGCGGTCTGTGAGGTGAAAGAGGCGGCAGATTTGCTTGAGGAGAAAAGGGGCTCGCAAAGGATGTCTGCCTCTGTCTTGATGAAAGCTGACAACTCCTCAAAGGTCGGGTAGCGTCTCTTCTCGTTCTTGGTCTTGTGTACTTTCCGCACCCAGTTTCTCACCAACCAATCTGGAAGCTTGCTCATGAGTGTCTTGTGATAGGCTTGGTCTTCCAGATTCTGTAGCTGGCCTATCACTCGGCTCGCCACAAGGCATTGTCCAAGAAAGTCCGAGAAGGCGCGGAGGGCTTGTCCATCTTTGGGTTTGATTACCGGCCATGCATCTAGTTTCTCTCGGAAGGCTCTGGCAACGACGAAAGAACTGCCGAATCTTTCCTCCAGCGTCTGAAGGGCCTGCTGATAGGCCTGGGCATCCCTGATCAGAAAGAGTCCCTTGACCGCATCCTTCGCCGGACCGTCCAAGTACTTCTCCAAGTAGAGGAGCTTTTCCTCTGCAGAAACGCCCTGCCGCTCAATCAAAAGAGTGAATGAGGACCTCCAGAGAGGGTACGTCAAAGGATCTCCTGAAAACGTAGTGGGCTCCTGCGTCGGTAACCTGTTGATCAGGAGAGCCTCAGCTAGAGTACGAGCTAGGGCAGAGCCCTCGGAGAGCGCTGGCTGGCCTTGCATCTGAGGAAGGTACGCATCTTGCCCGTAGTAGACGTCTGAAGGGCTCGTGACCGGAGCCTCTTGAAAACCATGCTGTGTGTAGTCAGTGTCAGGAGCAAAGCTTGCAGCGTGGTAATATTGCTGTGTTTGCATGGGAGGATGCATGACAGAAGGCCCATATGCAAAGCTTGGCACATAGGTCGGAGACTCTCGGGAGGTCATGGCAGGAAAAGGACCAGGGAAAGGCCCGGGAAAAGGTCTCGCTGATGGATTGAGGGATTTGTGAGGGAAACGGGAAGGCGCGTAGATCTGGCGAGGACGATCTTCGTGGCTTGGAATCTCAGCTTTGACAAACTGAGGCCGAAAGGAGGTCGCGAATTGGCCTCCGACTCTTGTCGTCATCGTGGTGGCTGTAGTCATCGTCGTAGTGGTAGGAGCCGTGGCTGTGACTGCTGCTGGAAGTGGGTGAAAAGCGGAGACAGGTTGGGCACGGGTCCTGGAGATGCCTCGAAGAGTGTCGCGGATATCCTCGGCGGCCGACTGGAGATGCGAAGGGGTGGGCTTCTGAAGTGGCGGGAGTCCAGGCTTGGCTGCCGCAGGCTGATGTTGCCCAGAGACGAGGGTGTTGGCTGCCGGCTGGTGACGCGGGCGGGCGTAGGTGTCGGCTGTCGCAGGCTTATATGTATCTTGTGTGTGCTGTGTGTGCCTATCATACCCTACCGCCACATCTCCTATGCTCTCTAGGTGTGTACCTACATGCAGGGTGCTGTGAGTACCTAGGTACCTATCAATGGGGCTGTCACGAGGTAGCTGAGGCATGAATCTTTCTCTAGCCCTTTGCTGGTCTTCTATGTCAGTTTTAAGGATCTTAAAAACGTCATGCTCTTCTTGCATCTTGCCTTCTCTCTCCACCCTCTCTAGTGCAGCCTTAACTTCTTTTTCTTTTTTCTTCAAAGCTAACTCTTCATCTTGAGCTTCTCTCTCTAAACGAGCACACTCTCTTTCCATCTCTCTTCTTTCCATCTCTGCCTTCTTCTCTGCCGCCAAAGCTTTAGACCTAGAAGCCTTCTCCTCTAAAAGCAAAAGAGTCTCTTCTTGTCTGGCCCTTTCATCTGCGACCATTTGCTGGGACCTAAATCTCGCTGCACTAACCGCCAAAGCAGCATCTAGAGAAACCTCTCTAGCACCTCCAGAAGCGACTGTGGAAGTCAAGTCCGAGCTGGAGGCGTACGGGTCTAACTTGGGAAAGAGACTGCGGTATTGTTCGTTGAGCGTCTCCGTTTGCATGTGCATATCGCTCAGATCCTCTTCTATAGCTACATCACTTTCAGCCACTTGACAAAGCCTCGAGTTCGCTACATTCAGCTCGTTTAGGCGCTCACAGAGGAGAATCTTATGAACTTTAAGGACTCTCCTTTTGTCTGGTGTTTCCCTAAGAGCTGTGCACAACTCGCTGATCGTATTCTTATGAGCTCGGCTTATGGCCCAGTACTTGTCTGACAGTTCCCTAACCTCAGCATTAAGTCTAGCCCTAACAATGGCGGGGCCTCTTTCTTCTCTACTTCGTTGAGCGAGATGCTCTGCACTTGCAGCCTGTTGGGAGGGCTCAGTTCCTAAATCTTCCTGTGTGGGAGAATGTTCAGCTTGAGGGGGAATGTTACCTGAATTCAAAGTGTCTTGGGTCTGAGTGTGTTCAGCTAGAGACTCGCCCTGAGCGCCATCACGGTCGCCTTCATTCTTACGACTATCAGTGTCCGAAGCAAAATGTTCATCCCTTTCTAACTTCAAAGTGTAAGGGGATAGCTCGGCGCTCTCACGAGAAGGTTGTTCCTTATCCATACTTTAAGTCAAGTGAAAACGTAGAGGTTAACAAAGACTTGCGAAATATAGAGAAACAAAATTCAAAACGGCACACCTCGGGTCACTCACTAGAGGGGAAGGAAATACTTAGTACGAAGTGTGCAATGCTATGGTCAACAAACCTAAAATAATGCCTAAGTTGCTCTGCTCTGGGCCCGACAAATAAATTAAAATATTGTTCGCTAGATGCGAATCACAGTTCCTTTAAGACAAAAGGTTCATGATCTCTCCACAAGATTCGTAAGGATAAGAAGTTCAAAAGTCAGCGGCCATGATCACAGGCCTACAAAAGTTCATAAAGTTCTTTGTCGAAAACAATCCAAAATGTTCCAAAAAATGTCAAAGTTTCCACTGTGCTTGCCCTTGAGTAGCTGTAAGATTCTGTGATGGCTTATATAAATTCTGGAGGATGTAATTTTGGTGCTACAAAGAACCGACGCGCTCACAAAACAAAACGAACACTAGAACTGGAAAATTAATTAAAGTTTTATTGTGGATATGGTCATACTTGTCAATGTCATAGGAATCAGGAATCAGCTCGTAATATCAATCTATAAAAGGCTAAACATAAATCTATGGAGAGCTAAGTAACCTATATAGGAGCGTGGCGGAAAAACTGATCTAAGTTTAGAATGTGAATTAAAGCTAAAATGTGAAGTAGAAATGACTAGCTTGAGTGAGAGTGCAGAACAGTAGAGTGTGAAGCGTGGAGCATGGAGCGAGAAGCGCGGAGCGCGGAGCGGTGGAAACTGATAGAAAGAAAAAACTAAACTTAGAATTCGAAACATCAAACTAAACATCAAAGGTGTCCTAAAAACATAAACATCAAAGATGGACGTCAAAATGGCGGCCGAAACAAGATGGCGGCCGAAACAAGATGGCGGCAAATCAATAAAAAATCACCAAAGCTATCATGAACACCAAGACAAAATATGTTAGAAGACCCTACATAGAATAAACGTAGGACACACTAGGCTAACTAAACAAGAAACGACACGCAGTGAAAGGAAAGCTGACCAACAATACAGGACGGAGAAATACAAATACGACTCGCGAACATGAACCAAAATCTTACAGAAGGTTAGCAAACAAAAACTGGCTTAAAGTCAAATCATAATAAACCAGAACAGTCTCAGCTCTTCCCTTGCATAGATAAAAACGTAAGACAAAGAAACGGAAAGAAGACAAAGAAACGGACAGAAGACACAGAAACGGAAAGAAGTCATAAACAAAGATTCGAAACGAAAATTACACGAATTCGGTAAATAAGAGCAACATGGAGTCAGAAATGGATACTCGCCTTTGACAGCATCAATATAACCTAAACAGGCTCAAGGCGAGCAACTAAACAGAACATTACAAATTAACTTGAAAACTGGTCCCAGGAACAGAGCAAAACCCTATCTATACTAAAACACATGTAGTTCCCTGAACGGCTTCCCAGCAAGTGACAACGAATACAGGCTATCCACCACAGAGGTGAACTAAAAGTTACTACGCGTTACTACGGTTTTACTGTTGCAAAGCATGCGTCCCGTGCTCTCCGGGGAAAATCTCCAGAGGCTAGCATGGTCCAGCGTGAGCCATACAGGCACATGAAATCAATATCAGAAAAACGCCGGCCACACTCTCGTTTATAAATTTATCTGTTCGTTACAATATTTAATGTCAGTACAACAAAAACAAAGGTCGTACCAGGACGCTCATACTTAATAAAGAAAAATAAAAGATAAAGAGCGAGCTAGACCCGCACGCGAACCTACAGAGGTGGTTGCAAAAAGGGAACAAATAGGGGCAAAAGTGAGAAAAGTGAAAGAAAAGAGGTGAGAAGGAGATCAGAAAAAGGGGAAGCCACCACCACGGAAAGTCGCATGCGAGTCAAGCTAGAAGCATGACTAAAAAACACAAGCAAAACAAAAAGAATCTAAATACACAGAAGGCTCCTTAGCAGGGGCATTCACATTGGTGGTAGAAAACTGATAGACCCGTACCTTTCGGTGACTCTGTGAAATAGGTCCTGAATATAGATGGGCACTTCGCCATGATATACTTTATACATCATTACAGTCTTATCAAACTGTAACTGTTTAACTAGCAGCAGTTAGTTTAGATTCTTTAACTTCAAATCAGCTGATAATTGTGGACCATTTAACATGATTTTAGCTGCCCGACGATGTAGAGAGTTTAACTTTTTCATGTGAATATCAGAGACGCCATCCCAAAGAGTTTATGCGTAATTAATATGGGATAAGATGTGGGCATGATAAAATAGTTTTAGTGTTGCGATATCGACATATTGCTTTAACTTTGATAAATATAATGTGATTAGAGAGAGAGAGAGAGAGAGAGAGAGAGAGAGAGAGAGAGAGAGAGAGAGAGAGAGACATACAGAGACAGACAGACAGAGGCAGTCAGACAGACAGAAAAAGACAAAGGGAGAGAGACAGAGAGAGACAGCGAGAGAGAGAGAGGGAGAGACAGAATGAGACAGAGAAAAAAGAGGAGGAGGAGCCTGATAACTGATGACAAAGACTGATGACAACAGCGACTGTGATGATGACGCATACGACTCTAGGCCTTGTGTTCACTGATAACGAAACATTACGACATTTCCTAAACCAGCCATTACGATGCAAATTAACGGTACTAATAATTGATTAACACAATATTATCATGTTCAACAACAGGTCCGCAGGACAGACAGTGCTCTCCAGTTATGTGTCGCGTGCACTGCCCTTATGGTTGGGCCAAAGACCCGCAAACCGGATGTGACATGTGCACCTGCAAAAAGACCCCGGATGACGGAAGCCAAAAGGATCTGTGCAAGGACCCTTCCACCGTGAGTGTGCTGCAACTGATGAAGAATAATCAGGAATATTGTTTGTGAAAAGAAAACCCATAACAACGCTGGATTTCTGACGTTTAAGGGTGTGCATTCCGTAATTTCCTTGTGGGTTTAATGTGACTGGGACTACAGGTCTAATCAAGACAATGTTTGTGTTTAAGTTGAGAGTTGTTTGTTTAAAGAGGTCTTTGCGGGGGATCATAGCAAGTGTTACTGTTAGACATTGAAAATGCAGCCATTTGAGTGTGTGTGTGTGTGTGTGTGTGTGTGTGTGGGTGTGTGCGTGCGTGCGTGTGTGTGTATGTGTATGTGTATGTGTGTGTGTGTGTATGTGTATGTATATGTGTGTGTTGGTGTGTGTGTGTGTGAGTGTTTATATATCCGTGTGTCACTGTCTGCATGTATGTATGTCTGTCTGTCTGCTTACGTCTGTGTCCCCTTTTTATATGTCTATGGCTACTTGCATGTGTACTTATACTAGCCTGTACCTGCGTACCCACAGCACTGCGATATAATTAAGAGTAATATTCTAACCCAGACAACTGTGTTGAATGTTCATCAGCCCGCCTGCCCCGCTGGGCGAACCTGCAAGATGACGGAGATCCAGTGCGGCGACCCTCCCTGTGACGCTGTGCCCCTCTGTGTCAGTAAGTGTCGCATTTTTCCCTTTACGCTTGGTGTTGAATGTGTATGTTTGTGTCTCTTTGTGGTGCTTTTCAGGGTAAATCTTCGTGCAGCTTGTGCTTTGATTCCAACGTCCCCCGATTTCAGCACATTTTGTGGATTTGTTTCAGTGTCTTTAAAAGGTCTTTAAAGTTAAATCAACGTCTTTACTTCAGTTCCAGCATGTACTTTACCTCCTACGTTCACAACTATTGATTTGACATTTTTGAAATACATTTGATGGTATCCAGTGTTCATTTCATTCTGGGTCTGTTCCCGTAATATCGCCAATCCCTGCGACTATGACAGTAGCCTACCTCTTCGGTGTTTTTACCCTCAAGTCACGATACTTATGACGACCTCGACGATGATGACCAGGACAAGAACGGTGGTTATAATGACCAATACAATATTGACGGTGAATCGACAACGACGACGACGACGACGATTATGACGTCGCTGATGTAGGCCGCAATGGCGACTATAATGTCAACGTGCAGTACATGACGACGACGCTTACGATAATGATGAATACAACGGCGATTATAAGTATGACTAGGATGACTACTACAATGACGACGGCGATTCTTATAACAATGGAATGTCCAAGTGTTTGATGATAATGATGATGATGATGATGATAATGCTGATGCTGCTGATGATGATGATGACGACGACGATGATGACGATGACGACAATAATGATGATGATGATGATGTCAACAGTTGAAGATAACTCGTGCCCGGCCACGTCGTGCAGAATGTGGTGCCCGCAGGGACGGAAGCTGGACAACAATGGCTGTGAGATGTGCGAGTGTAAACAGTCTTGTCAGAACAAGGTATGATGCCATCACCTACTCGTTTCAATGCCTCTGATGATTTCTGGCTTCTTGTGTTTTTTAACGTTTTGTCTCTCTCTCTTTCACTTGTGTCCGTTAACCGGCACGGTTGGCCTAGTGGTAAGGCGTCCGCCCCGTGATCGGGAGGTCGTGGGTTCGAACCCCGGCCGGGTCATACCTAAGACTTTAAAATTGGCAATCTAGTGGCTGCTCCGCCTGGCTTCTGGCATTCTGGGGTTAGTGCTAGGACTGGTTGGTCCGGTTTCAGAATAATGTGACTGGGTGAGACAATGAAGCCTGTGCTGTGACTTCTGTCTTGTGTGTTGCGCACGTTATATGTCAAAACAGCACCGCCCTGATATGGCCCTTCGTGGTCGGCTGGGCGTTAAGCAAACAAACAAACAAACTTGTGTCGGTTTGTACTGCGAGTTACTCTTGCTATTCTTTCCTTCCTGTTCCGATTTCTTTCTTTCTTTTTGTGTGTGTTTGTTTTGTATTTTGTATTATTGTTGTGATAGTTTTTTCTTGTGCTTCTTCAATTTCTTGGTCTTTCTTTTCCTTTTCCCGTTAAAATGTGTATTTTCTGGCAATTTTCACAGTTTGTGGTGTTTGCAGCAAGAGTTTGACGGATTACCACGTTTCTTTTCTTTTCATCATTTTCTGATAATCTTCTTCGGGTTTTTTTCTCCACATGCGAAACGTTTCACAGTTGAGTTTTCTCCTTTCCTTTTCCTTTTTCGTCTCTAAGATGTTGTGTGTTCGAGGGTGTTATCTCGCAGCTGATATCTCCCTGTCTTTTGTTTGCAGCAATGTGGCAGCGGACAGGAATGCCTCATGCAGAACGACGCACCAGTCTGTGTTGGTAAGCATAGTTCACATAATTAGAGATGCCCCAGAAGAAGTCTGTTATTTGCTGGTATCTAAGGCTGGTAGCTGATGGACATTTGAAGACGATTTTCCAATAAAGGATACCTTAGCTAAAAAAACACAATGACCTCCTCCCAAACTTCGGGGGAACATTTTTGTTTGTTTGTTTGTTTGCTTAACGCCCAGCCGACCACGAAGGGCCATATCAGGGCGGTGCTGCTTTGACATTTAACGTGCGCCACACACAAGACAGAAGTCGCAGCACAGGCTTCATGTCTCACCCAGTCACATTATTCTGAAACCGGACCAACCAGTCCTAGCACTAACCCCATAATGCCAGACGCCAGGCGGAGCAGCCACTAGATTGCCAATTTTAAAGTCTTAGGTATGACCCGGCCGGGGTTCGAACCCACGACCTCTCGATCACGGGGCGGACGCCTTACCACTAGGCCAACCGTGCCAGTAGGGGGAACATTTACAAAGGCCATGAACAAAATATCTGAAAGAGCGAGGTCTTAAAAGGAAGGAAGTCTAACATTTGGGGGATCTTCTTCTTCTTGTCGTTCGCTGTTAGATCGTCAGTCCGGACTGCAGGGCGAAACGTGCTGTCCTCTCCAAGTCCTCTTTGGGGCCGTATAGCTTCTTTTGTAGCGCTGTCTCCTCTGGCCAGGTGGTGTCCATCAGAGCACTGTGGTATGGACAAGCCTGCAGGGTGTGCTCTGCTGTCTGATTCTTGCCACACGGACATAGGGGGGGGGGGAACTAGCTTCAGCTTTGTGGCCATATGAAGGTTTAGTCTGTTATGTCCAGTGCGGAGTCTGAGTAGGACGACTTGTTCTTCACGTTGGAGCAGGTGGTAGTCATCTTTCCCCGCTCTGGTTTTCCTCTTGTTTTTGATGATTGTCTTTTTTTCCTTGTACTGCAGCTGGGACGTGAACTGTTCCTTTGAGGCACCTTCCTTGGCAAGTTTGTCTGCAACCTCGTTTCCTGCTATGTCACAATGAGCTGGCACCCACTGAAGCACGACCCTTCGGTTCTGAGCAACCTGTTGGTTGAGCTCAGTTTCTTTGTTGGCAGACAGAGCTTGGGGGATATGAAAAGAGAGGGTCCACTGAAGCTGCACTGGTAAAATACCTCGGCTTTGCCAATCGAGTAAGTAATAACATATGTGTGCTGTGGTGTTTCAGAATCGTCGTCTACAGGAAGCCCGTGCTCGTTGATGCAGTGCAGGATGTTCTGTCCTGCAGGATTCCGCCGTGACAACAACAACTGTGAAATGTGTGAATGCGACACACCCACCGACTGCAGTCAGATGGTACGTTCTGTTTCATTTTGTATTCCAATCTGTGTGTGTGTGTATGGTGTGTGTATGTGTGTGTGTGTGTGTGTGTGTGTGCTAGTATGTGTGTGTTTCTCTGTGTGTGTGTGTGTGTGTGTATATATATATATGTGTGTGTGTGTGTATGTGTGTGTGTGTGGTATGTGTGTGTGTGTGTGTGTGTGTGCGTGCTTGTATGTGTGTGTTTCTTTGTGTGTGTGTGTGTGTGTGTGTGTGTGTGTGTGTGTATATATATATATATGTGTGTGTGTGTGTATGTGTGTGTGTGTGGTGTATATATATATATATATATATGTGTGTGTGTGTGCGTGTGTGTGTGTGTGTGTGTGTGTGTGTGTGTGTGTGTGTGCGAGTGCATGTGTGCGAGTGTGTGCGAGTGTGTGTGTGTCCGTGTATGCGTGTTTGCGTGCGTCTGTGGGTCTGTGCGTGCGTGCGCGTGTGCGTGCGTGTGTGTGTGTGTGTCCATAGAGCCGTTGCTTATAAAACCCACAACCTTCCGATTGTTTCAGCGCTGTCCTGCCACCTCGGTGTGCGTGTATCAGGCCGTGACGGACTGTGGTCAATCCAACTGTGCACCCAAACCTGCCTGCATGCGTAAGTTGTGAATGTTGACCGTCTTGTCCAGCAACTGAGCTGTGTTGTTGTGTATACATGTATGTGTGTTTATGCTTGTGTGTGTGTGTGTGTGTGTGTGTGTGTGTGTGTGTGTGTGTGTGTGTGTGTGTGTGTGTGTGTGTGTGTGTTCGTGTGTGTGTGAGTGTATGTGTGTGTGTGTGTGTGTGTTGGAGGAGGAGTGGGTGGGTGGGTGGGTGGGCGGGATGTGTATATGTGTGTGTTTATGCTTGTGTGTGTGTGTGTGTGTGTGTGTGTGTGTTTGATTGTTTGTTTGTGTGTCTGAACGATTTAAATCCTGATCTTTTGCCACCCTTGACCTTTTATCCCCCTTGACCTTTTGTCACATTTGACCTATGTCATTTGACCTTTTTCCCTTGACCTTTTGTCACCCCTGACAAACCCTCGTCTCTCGATCTGTCAATTCTCGAATCAGCACAGCTTCTACTTTTTGGATCTATTCCTTTATAAGAAAAAAAGCCAGCTCACGTCAACATGCACGAGTTTCAACACAAAAGCATAAACTTCTGTAGCTACAACACAATTTTACTTTTCTCTTTTTCACACACAGCCCTGGCTGCCTTCACCACCCCTACGCCGAAACCTACCACAACCACCACCACCACCACCACGACAACTACCACCACCACCCGACCAACCACCACCACAACCCAGGCCCCCGGCCCCCGCGTTGGCACATGCCCGCAAGCGCAGTTCAACGACTGGTCCGGGCAGCGGTGCGGCTACGGATCCGGCAGCTGCAGCGGACAGCAGCTCTGTTGTCAGAGCTCCATCCCTGTCATCTCAGTTTGCAAAGACCCTCTTGAGGCGCGGAATCTGCAGAACTCCTTCTGCGACACCCTCCGCCCCCTGTTCAAGAATCTGGGTCTCAGCGTGGCCAACATCTTCCCGCAGTGCGCCTAGAGGGTGAAGAACTTGGGGGTGGGGGATGTTTGAAGTGAAGGGGAATGGGGGTTAGGGGTTGGGGAGCCATCCAGCTAGCGTTGGCTGCTTTTTGTGCTGAGGGAAAAGAGCGGGTCATCGTTGGCATGGAGTCAGTGCGTCAGTCCCTTTAGTGCGCAGGTTTGATGGCCAGTTCTGCTGTGTTAATGAAGCTACTTAACTCTACTACCTGTGTTGAATCTGGAGAAAGATGTTTTTTTCTTGCCGTACACCGTCTTTTGAATTGGTTTCGATATTCGACATTTCAAGTCTCCACAGCAACTACAGTTGTCTTTGAATTTAACTAATACTATCAATGAATTATCATACGGATTTGGGTAGTGTTTAGTACCAAAAGGGAAAACTATTAACTTCTATCGAAAACAAAGAACATTCATAAGATTAGGCAGTATCTAAGCAACCAAAGCTACTCGTTTCAGACAGCTTCCTCATTTGGGAAGAAAAAAACCCTCACTGTTTTGTATGGGTCCAGAATTGTGTTCTACTTAATTCGCTGCAATGAATATATAAAGTACAGAGGACTTCTGCTGGAATGTAACATCACAGTAGATGGAATGCAGCTGGACGGTTATGAAATTGAGATATGATGTCCACGGTGGAAGTACTTGTGGGAAATTAGGGACATGTTGTGTAATTACGCTACCAACATCTGAAGCTGGACATCAGACCTGCGCGCTAAAGGAAGTAGTGCCTTTGTCTGATCGTGTACAAAACTTGAAAAGGGTGCTAATGAAGTGGAAGAAAAGAAAAGAAAAGAAAAAGAATAAGCCCTTGGCCGTGGGAGTGTGCTATTTCACGAACAGTATGGGATCACGAATGGTTCCAGGTGCTCCCTGAGAGGAGTCATCAAGAACCATGCGGCATGTTAACACTTTTCTGCTGTCTAACGGCCTCAGTTCAAAACTAGCTTGATTCGTGGCTTTGATGTTAACACTAGTGTCTCAGATGCTCACGAATTTATGTTGTTGTCTTTTTAGTGGATACAGAAACTGACAATTTCCACCAAATTTGAAGAAAATGTTTAATGAAGTGTGTAGTCTTTCACACAAAAGAAGTGAACTTGTCTCCTCGTTATGTACATGGTTTCTGGATAATCTATGCCTGTCTTTCATCGCTAACTGGAAAGTTGGTTTGTACAGAAAAGTTTGAGGATATGATCTGTCAAAATTCTTGTAAATAAATGTTTGATTTACTTGTTAAGTTTCTTTCATGTGAGGTAACGAACGAACCAGACAAAGAGTGCCATACAAAGTGTTAACAATTTGTTGTGTGTAGGACTTTTTGATACCAAAAACTCTGTGCATTTTGTATTTTGATAAAATCCACAAATTGATTGACGTCGTCATTGTTAGACTTTTGCATTTTGTGCCGATGATTGCATTTTCATTTCTCTTTCTGTTTCTCGTGTATTTTTCTCTGTTTTTTACTTTTGTGCGATAGGGCTGGGGGCCAGATTTTGTGCGTAAAAAATAAAACAAAATCCATTTAACCTAAAGTTTGTCTCAGTGTAAAATGTACTATACTATTGAATCAGTTACAATAATGGTTGACGAAAAGTATACTATAGAAAATATTTCATGAAACTAAAACGATGGTTTTCAAACACGATTTTGTCCTTTTGTTGAACGAGGTCGAGTGTATTTCATGTTGTGAATTTGTACCACTTTATGTTCTGATATTTTCGACACGAAAACAAATCACATTCTTATGCTGTTACTTTTATGTGTAAGATTTATTTGGGAACCTTTCTGTCTACCTAGTCAAGATCTTTTGTTAAAATCAGATATTGTTCTTCTCAAACAACGGTGACAGTTTTTACGTGGTATCTTTTAAATATGTTGTGTTATGTATGGGTTTTGTTTTTTTAAGCTTCTGATTTTTTTCTTCTGCACGGTGAATTTTCCCGTTTACTTCGTGTTTCGTAATAAATGCAAAACGTGGAAGGTTTCATCTAAATGTTAACTTGACATGTGTCAATTTGTATTCATGTTTAGAAAGGATTATATTTCGTTTCTGTTTATCAAATAATAATAACATCGTAACCAGGACATCTTACCTCCACGTACCTTTCATCCTGAATTTAGTGACATAAAGGTGTTGTGTTTAGAGAGATTGGCGCGGTGAAACAAGAACAAGATTAAAAAGTTATATTAGTTCTCCCTTTCAGGAAAATTGACTTTAAAAATAGTGCCAATAAATAGTTATATGGTAATGTTGTAATTCAACAGCAATTGTACGGAAACTGCAGAAGATTTGATAGGGCTTCACTTCTTCATTTAATGGGTTTTTTTGTGACCAAAAAACGCGATTTTATTGAAAACATTGGAGTAAAACTTTACAAGGAATTTTGGTATTAAAACGATTAAAACTGAAAACAAAATCTACAACTAACTGTGTGTGTGTGTGTGTGTGTGTGTGTGTGTGTGTGTGTGTGTGTGTGTGTGTGTGTGTGTGTGTGTGTGTGTGTGTGTGTGTGTGTGTGTGTGTGTGTGTGTGTGTGTGTTTGTGCATGTGTGGTGAGTGTGTGTTTGTGAATGTTTACAATCCTTGCAAATCTACAGTACAAGCCATTTGCTAATGACAAAACTTGAAAAAAACAGCAAGAACAAAAACTGGTCACGCCACGTTGTAGCTGAACGCTTTCCTCATTTACCAACAAAAATGTACTCCACACATGCTCTTATATGTCCACCATAACACCACCGAATTGTCGACTAAGCAAAAATAGTTACACTGTTCTAAAGCTACGCGTAAATATCCTAACCCTGCAAAGACAATGTGATGTAGGGTGGAGCAGGGAGATCCGTTCTTTTGTCATAAACCGCACACTGCTTCAACAGACAAGGACTCGTCCGCCATTCGTAGCGCATGCCCACTGGACGTCCAGATCTACAGGCGGAAGTGGATAGTGTCACGTCACAGACTGACGTTTGTCGATTTTATTGGCGCAGCTACTAACGTGTCCCGCGCGTCGTCGCATTTTGTGTCGTCGTTTTTAACGCAGCAAACCTGCAAAATGAGGACAACGAGACAAGAGTTACAATTATTCATCCCACATTCATCTGCCTATAACTGTTTTCTTGTGCGGATTCTGAGTGTGCGGACTCTCTTCTCATCATCATCAATCCCCTGACTTGGACAGTCGTCGGGGGGACATGAGGGATGAGGAGGCAGAGACACTTCTCCATGCATTTCTGTCGGGGGCTGTCACCAATGGGTCGGGGAAGCTCAGCTCGGTCCAATCCTTAATGTTGTCTGACCAACTGCTGCGTTGTCTTACTCGTCTGCGTCCTCCCTCGACAGTGCCCTGCAGTATTGTTTTGGAGTGACATGACTCTCTTCTACATTGTGTTATTTTGTTTGTTAAAATCGCTCGGATGTTCCGAGAAGTATGTTCATGCGAATTGATAAACGGATCTAATTTAAGCCTACACAAATGTCATATAATTACGATATTTCCAGCCATATTGGAAAGACACGTTGCAATAATTCAAAGAAAAACACATAATCACATCACACGTATACCAGGGATTAACACCACTTTCAAAAAAGTTCCTGTGATTGTAATTGACCGTTTAGATACCCCATTCAATTACCTAAACCCTCCTTCATATGATTCTTGGCCATCTTGACCTCAGGTCAAAATGAGTTCGGCTCATTCTATCCCTGACAGGATGCCTTGGTTTTCCTTGTCTGGCGAGGAAATCGATTTTTTACATATTTAGATCTTTTCGTAATGTGTTATGGATGTAAGCAGATTCGCGATCGTCGATAATGATTTTTCATGGTGTTGTGTAATTTTTAGATTACAAAGGAATTGATATGTAAGACAGTTTCAAGCGAGCTATTTTTCGCGGCTGTATTTACTGTGCAAACAACTCTAAATATGGCAAAAGTGTCACGTGATAATATAATCAACCGTTTGGTTTCGGCGCTCGCTGGAGCAGACGATTTTTATACAGTGATGCAACCATATATTACGGTCTCCTTCCGGCAGCAGTCCCACAATTTCGACTTGTTTTGACCTTAGAACGATGTCTTTATCATAACTGTGAAGAACAGAACGGAGATCACTGTCGAAGTCGGCCAATCTGCAATCATTTTCGTCTCGCGAACACTGCTCGCAAACAACATATGAGAGATAACTCTGTATTCTTGTTTTGATAGATTCGCGTAGGACTTTAGCGTCAGGTGAGAGGGACTAAAGCGATAGCGTGGAGCGATGATGATCAGAATGATTCTTGGCATGTTATCATCTTCACAATTCTGTATCAAAAAGTCTCTCCGGCAGATTTCTCTAATTTTTGTCACACTTGTTTCAACACATTCTGAAAATATCACAGACAAAATAATTATAAACAAAACTTTACCGAAGTCGATTTTCGGGGTCAATCGCTGTCGTATATTTTTAAATCTCACCTCAAATCCGTTCTGGTTTTTAATGTCGAGGACCGCTGTTGAGTGGTCATACCCGATGGTCAGAGTTCTTTTATCGCTATTCACAATTAAACCTGTGGGGAAGGGACCTTAGAATGGAACAATCGTGTTGAGGTACGCCACGTTGAGGGCACCCAGCAATAACCGCCTAGTCGTGTTCATTTTGCAACGAGATACACAACTCCAGATTAGCGGAGAACGTTATCGGGGGGGGGGGGGGGGGGGGGGGGTGTGACGTCGATATCAATGGTGCTTCCAAATATGAGGAGACCCAGAAATGCTTTCAATCTCTAAAAAAAAACACGTTTCCCTGGAAAACAAACAAACTAACTATCTCAAATCGCCCTAATACGTACCAAACCAGCTTTTGGGATGAGAATAATGACACGACACGCTAGGGATATAAATGTCAAATAAAAAGTGATATCTTTTGTTCAGAAACAAACACAAATACAAAACACAACAGAGTCTTGTACACACAATCACGTGATACCTGAATGCATCCCAGAGAACACAACAACCAGAATTAAACATAAAAAAAACTTGACTAAATGTAAAAAGCAGCCATCTTGTTAACTGATAGTTGCGTTCCAAAAGAGCTGAGGTCGGTATTCCGTGTTGCTTTAGATACTATTAAGAATGAGGTGTGTGTGTGTGTAAGGGAGCGGAAGGGGAAGGGGGGGGGGGGCGGGGGGGGGGGGGGGGGAGGTCAAGGGCAAACTGCTCTTTTTATATTTATCCGTCTTTTTTGTCTTTATTTTAATTTTCGTATCTGGAAACGAAATGCTGATCGCACCTGAACCCCCCCCTCTCACACACGCACGTTCACTGACAGACAGCCAGACAAAGACACATACACACATACACACACCCACACACACACACAGAGCAACACACACTCACACACACACACACTCACACACACACACACACACACTCAGAGCTACACTGACACACACACACACACACACACACACACACACACACACACACACACACACACACACACACACACACACACAAACACCTCCTGCAAAATAAGGAGAGGGGCAGACAGACAGACAACAATAACACAAATTTAACCCAGGTTTCTTATCAGGCACGTTTTCACCAGATAAGGTCAAGGTAAGTACTGTTTGGTATTGAAGATCAAGGGCTGAAGTGCACGATGCGAATGTGGGTCCAACCCAACTGGGTGGTACGCAGCCGCAGGGCCGGATTGGTTGAACTGATATTTGTTGTGATATTAACCAATCAGATCCCATGGCTGGTTCTCGATCGGTTGGGTTGTATCGAGTGTCGCTTCATTCACCTCGGCCCTGAAGCCTCGTGGTTGGTACGTGGTATCGCTGACTGATGGCATTTGCTGTTGGTGTACTGATTTAATGCTGATAAGACTTTCCATGCAAAACCACTGACAAGGTATTATTGACAAAGGCACACACAGAACATTTTTGACCGATACACATACAGATTGAAACACACACACACACACACACACACATACACACACGCGCACGCACACACATACACTCACACACATAACACACCAACACACACATACACTTAACACACACTCATTCACACAGAAACAAGAGGCTTATAGATAAATTGATACACACGTATGAAGATGAAAAAGACTTACAAGTGGATTTGTACATGTATTTATAATTGATTGGTTGATAGGTCTTGCTGTCTAACCTGTGGTTATCTGCACTTTCTAAAGACTCAGAAGCAAACCTCCTCTCTTCACTTCAAACCAACATTTCTACTTATATTTCGACTGAAACCACAGAGACCAGTCTGTATACAGACCCCGCTCACCGCCTGATCCTGGCCCAAATGTGTCAGTTGCCATTAATTTTGTGATAGAAGTTAACTCAACAAGGATTACCGACTAAGCTGTTCTGTCAGTGAACACTACTGTTGGCGAACAAGATGGATGGTTTTTCGTTTTTAATTATGGTTCTTATTTGTATACAAGACTCTTCAAAGTTAAAAAACATATGTTCTGTTCTGTTAATTTGGGTATATAAGGTGCATGTAGTGTAATGTTCAAAGTCAAGCAGCATCGTGGTTGGTGCATCCTTTTACTGTGTAAAATCAGTTGATGTTTGGTGTTGATGTACCTGCGTTTGACATTAGTTCGCAAGCACATGGGCAGACAAAACTATCGACACAAACATCTACAGCAATTGCTCAAATGCATATTGTTTATTCGATATTAAATTTACGAAGGCAATTGCACAAAAGGGTGGACTCAAAGAAAATATAAAACTCGATGATGTCACCAATCATGACATCAAACTGCACGGCAGAAGCCAAATGCTCTTCTTCCAAGCGTTTTGGTCTTCGGAAAATAGGCCACAGACAGTCACAAGGCGAAGCGGGCATTTTAGGGGAACGTCTACACAGCAACCGCAAAACAAAGAAATTGTATGACTGGGCTTTGTTAATTTGACAAACAAACAAAGTTATAAAGCACAGACTCAAAGTTTCAAGTCTCAACATCCTTACTCTCGAATATGACAAGGAAAACAACCCATGATCTAGATGAACCTCGCACTGGTATGCATGAAATGAACAGAACAAAAGTCTACAAACATGGACACGACTTGCTGGATGATGACCCAAGCGAAGGACACGCACAGACACAGACCGACAGACAGACAGACAGACAGACAGACACACACACACACACACATACACACACACACACACACACACACACACACACACACACACAAACACACACACACACACACATTGATACACACACATCGATACACACCTGAAGTGTACAACGTGTTCTGTGACACTGCTCCTAATGTCATTACCAAGTTTAATTCAACAGCCTAGAGAACGACACCAGTAAAAAAGCTCTTACCGGTGCAGTCTTCTGTATGTAGGGAGGGGCTGGCAGGCCGGTGTCGGCAGCGTACAGCGGACATTGCATGACGCCACACGGTGTGGAGCGCCACGCGTAACGGAGTCCCACCAAGTGACGTGATCCGCATGCCGCATACGTCACGGTCACGTGGGAAACGTCGTGGCCTGTGATTGGAGCGTCCTCCCAGCCGTACTTCCCGGAACAAGATGTAGAGCTATCCTCACTGCAGCAGACCTGTACAGGCAGAATGGAGCAGAAAGCTCAAAACATTCACCACCGATATGATTTAATTTGGATCAGAATCAATGACACAAAACAAAACAAAACAAACCAGGACCTTGAGGCTTGAAACGGGTGAGTATGAAAAGGGGGTGGTGTTTCTGGGGGCAAAAGGCATATAATCCTCACGCCTGGAAAGCATTGAATTGTACACAAGAGCCCCTGCACCCATTAAACAAAACAATAAAAACATTTATTTCACTCACCAGCCACTTTTACATCAGGGTATCACATTTCATAGGCACATGTATTGCACAATGATTGCAGATTATAGAGAGTGGGCGAAATTCGTATCACTTTTCATATTATTTTGTTATTTATTTGAAATGTAGGCGCCTATTTTGCTCAAACTTGACATACAAGCTCACCATAGGCATTTACCTTGGTGTGCAACGTTTTAAGAAGATATAGGCCTATTGATAAACACCAAATACAATGTTTTGATAATGTGTCAGGCCATGCGCCACTTTAAACCTCTCTGAGCAAATCATAACAAGATAGGCCTATTGATAAACACCAAATATAATGTTTTGATAGTGTGTCAGGCCATGCGCCACTTTAAACCTCTCTGAGCAAATCATAACAAGTCATTCGTACTTGAAAACCATCAGTAGATCGGACATCCAGGGGGACCGCTCCGTGACTGTACTCGATGATGACCTCCTGTGAGCTGTTGTAGGCCGTGATGTCTGTGGGGAAGGGGCCCTGGAACACCACGTCCTTGTAACCATAGGCAACGTTGAGGGCACCGGGCACCAAGCGTCTGGCTACGTCCTGCTTGTCTCTCGTGTGAATCCTGCGTCAAAGTCAAATCTCACATGCTGGAATCCGAAAAAGCAGACCGCTCAAACGGACTGTGTTTAGTTTATTTAAAGCGTTCTGTAGGAATTACACTAGTTCCTATTTTTGAGTCTGGCATTAAGCGATTGGTTACTTGGACAAAAACCGCAACAGTGTGCTTTATTTGTATTTATTTTATTTGTAGCTTACAACAATGTTGTACAGCTTCACGAAGGAGAGAGAGAGAGAGAGAGAGAGAGAGAGAGAGAGAGAGAGAGAGAGAGAGAGAGAGAGAGAGAGAGAGAGAGAGGGGAGGGAGGAATGGAGGAAGAGAGAGTGAGGGAGAGGGAGAGAGAGAGAGAGAGAGAGAGAGAGAGAAAGAGAGAGAGAGAGAGAGGGAGAGAGGGAGAGAGGGAGACAGACAGACAGACAAACATACAGACAAACACAGACAGACACACAGACACGCAGACACACAGGCACACAGACATACAGGCACACAGACACACAGACATAGACACAGACAGACAGAGGAAGAACATCATTACGTTCCATAGGGAGAGTTGATATCCGGTAGGTCCATGGCGACGGCCATGAAGGTGTTGGGCAGGGAGGGGTTGGGGCTGTAGCCGTAGTTAGCTGTCTGGGCCCACCTCATGTAGGGAAAGATTCCGGTTCCATTTGTACTTGTGTCGTTCATAGTGCCAAGCTGCAAGCAATGATTGCTGACATTCAACAATCGTATGTCGTAAATTTTTAGGACTTCCGTAAACGTTCATACTTATATGAAAGAAGATATGTACTGTAAGTACAAATATCAAAGAAAAGAGAATCCGAAACTCCAACTGAAAATTGATAACTGTTGGCGTAATGTACGATATTTATCCCGGCCATACAAACTAACACGAATGTTGCTCTTTAATTTGCTGAATAACACAAACGCGTTGTGACAGAGGTGAATAATGTTATGCCAATGAGATACACAGGGAGTTGTATTGATGATAATAATAATAATAAATCACTTTTTTTATAGCCCAAGTCCCGAATTCACAGCTCCAAGCACACACACACACACACACACACACACACACACACACACACACGCACACACACACACATATACACACACACGCACACACACACACACACATACACACACACGCACACACACACACACACACGATATACAAATCATGACATTAGAAAATACAAGCACACTAATCCATCATAGCGATAAGAACAATTACACAGTCAATAACATCAACAAAATTCAGCGAGCAAACGTACTCATTACTTAAAATAAGAATGCATGCTCTCTCTCTCTCACCGCGTCCTCCCCCTCTCTCTCTCCCTCTCTCTCTCTCTCTTACTGCATCCTCGCTCTCTCTCTCTCTCTCTCTCTCTCTCTCTCTCTCTCTCTCTCTCTCTCTCTCTCGCTCTTTTATATGTGACCACACATGCATACTGATAATGTGCAGAGTGTGCTGAAACACGTGAACAAAATAAGTAAAGGCTTTACAGAAGAGATATGTTTTCAGATGGGTTTTGAAGGAGGCAAGACTACATGCATTGCGAAGATGATTTGGAAGCGCGTTCCATACAGTCGGTTTCTGATATCTGAAGGTTCTTTCGCCAAACGTTTTAGTCCTGATCTTTGGGATGCGGAGGAGTTTTTCTGAGGATGATCTAAGGGAACGGGATGGTTCATTGATGCTGAGATGTGTGTATGCCACATTGGTTTCTTTTGGTGTTCGAACCGTTTGCATTAGAATGTACTGGATAATATATTCAGAGGGATTGTTACGGTTTGCAATGAAAAGAAATGCAGGTTGTTCGCCTGTTTAGATCTAGCGTGCGAGCGCTTTAAAGGAAAACCAACAGAAACAGAAGTAAAACCGCGTACCGGATGACGGTGGTCAAAAACACATCTCCATCGTATTTACCTGAACGAATCCAAAGGGAAGATCAGCAGGTGTCTCTCCCAGTGATGACTCGTGAAAATAGTGGCGCCACCATTTGATCATGTTGGTGAACTGGCAAGAGTACAGCTCCGGATGATCTGAGTTGGCTGAAGCTGAGAAAAAGATATCTCACTAGTCCAGATTTAAAAGAAAAACATTTTTCGCTGTTCTCTGTTTCTTCAGTACTTTTTTTTTTAATGTTTTTTTTTTTTTTATCTCAGTTGCATGCAGGCTGCTTCTTCAAAAATACGTTTTATAAATTGCATTTTTTTTATTTCGCTCTATATTCTAAATGAACATGCTAAACTCGCAAAATTAGGAAATTCGTTACGCTTGTCGATCGTTGGTATGTATTTGAAATAACCCCTGGTTTGACCCCCTTCTAGAGTCGACATTTCGAAGCTTCAATCTTGATATAAGGCTGCGGCTAACGCGACGGTGACGGAATTCATCTTTATTTAGGTACACAATAATTTTCGTTTAACTCTTGCAATCAAATCGTGACTGACCTTGAAACCAGATGGCGCCGTAGAGCGTCGTACTCAGTATCGGATGAATCATGGAGTTCCATATCACCAATGGAACTTGAGGGCAGCAATCCCTAAAATGAGCACGTGAAAAAAATAGAACAGAATTATGCATAGGATTGCATCATCTTGTCCTCAGCTTCAAGAAGAAAGTAGACAAAAAAGGCCCGACCGAACCGACTTACAGACTGACTGACTGACTGACTGACACACACAGGCAGACAAACTGGCAGAAGGCAGAAGGCCAGAAAGAGAGAAAGTAATACGGAAAGGAAAGACAACGGAAAGAAAAAGAAGGAGTGTCATCTTCCGAGGGTAGCCTACCGCAGCGACCCGACATCCCCCCCCCCCCCCCCTAGAGCGTCTGTAAAATCGACAAGTCTGGCAGCGGAACGAAATTCAGATGTGGATGGAGCAGTGAGTGCAGCAGGGACGGGACGGTGTGAGAGCACAACGGGACAAGGAACAGGTGTAAAAGACGAAAACAAAAAAGAAGAAGGAAGAGGAAGAAGCGATAACTGAGCTCACGGTGGTTGCCTGCTATGAACGACAGGTGCGCAAGCATTGACAGCGACGGGAGGGGACCAGGCCTCAATGGTGGTCCCTCCCCACGCCGCCTCTACCAGACCCAGAGGCACGTTTCCTAGGTGGGGCTGCAGGTACTCGCCGAACAAGAAACACAAGCCTGAGAAACGCCGTACTGTGCCTGGAATCATTAAGGTCACGCGGTTACAAATGTCATTGTAATGCTTTTATTGCGCCTTACATTGGCCGAACAACACGCTGTGTCACTAAAAAGAAGAAGATTGTTGATGATACTGATATCTGTATGCTGTGTTGTATTTAAAACGTGACTACAAATGTTTTAACAAAAAAAGAAAAGAAAAAAAAGTTTAAGTTTCTCTTACTGGATTGGTCATCTTGACGCGCATTACTCA
>NC_090247.1:43247269-43252269 GCF_037325665.1 Littorina saxatilis | reverse complement strand
GGCACTGAACACACACACACGTCATCCAATAACATCTTTCTTGAAGAGCAATATCTCACAAAATACCTGCAAAACAAGAAATTACGGGAGTTTAATTTCTCTCTTGATTGTATAAATAGGAAGGCGAGATACCCATGTTACACCAGATCTGGAGGCACTCGAAGAAGCAAGCAGCCAAGTTTCAAGACAATTTTTGGATCAACACAGTGACGTAACTCAGAATGATGTCATCAGGCCGTTTGCTGAGAATACTGGCTCTGCTTGTCCTGGCTTCTTCAGTGGGTGAGTAACATTTGTTCCATGAAATATCATGTAGTTTTATCGTTCGTTTTTTTTCACTGTGCTGTCGTATGTTGAAAGGCTTTTTTTCTGTTTTTACTGTTTTGTCGTGTTACAACTGCACCTCAATCAAAAAGAAAAAAACATAGAGCCAAAACACAAAAACAAACGGACAAAAAGAGAAGGAAATAAGTTCTATTAAGGTCCATTTTGGTGACTGTTTTAAAGGGCAAAAAACGAAGTGAAATTTCTTGTTGTCACCAGTGATTTTCTTTTTTTCTCCCCTTTTTTCAACACATTTGCCTTCGTAGCCAGTTTCATTTGACGAAGGATACCATCTTTCTTTTGTGTGTGTGCATTCTTATGACTTTATTGTAATGCTTCCAGAAAATTCAAAGATTGTCATTCAGTTTTCATCATCGTGCTCATCACCCTAAACATTGATCAAGAATTTGTGATTTGGTATTATTGTTTGTCTTAACTTTTAAATACTAACTTACTATCATTGTAATCGTAACGGATATAGGAGTTTATGAAGCGTATGCTATAATTATGGCGTATCACATTCTTGTTCTTGTTCTCCTTGTTCATGATACATAGCATGATCAAAACAATTTTTTCGCTTTGTTGAATTGGCTGTAATAAAGTCCTCATCCAGATTCCCGGATTTTTAAAATGGCTTTCGGATACGTTTCTGTCTTTTGGAGAGAGGAAAAAGTCAGGGGATAACATCAAAAGAAGTGTTAATTCTGTGCACTTGCTTGTGTGTAAAGACTTCACATTTCGTCAAAAATCACTCAAATGCTTGCTCTGACCGGGGGACTGTAGTTTCCCCAAACTTGTTTGTTCTTCGGTATTTTTGTAATGTCCAAACATTCATTCTCGCGCAGGCGCGATGCCGCCACCGTGTCCCTGTCAGACCATCCTGGATCCTGTATGTGGTGTGGACGGCAACACCTATGACAACCAGTGCACGCTGGACTGCGCGTGAGTTTAGTGACAGTACACGGACAGTCTTCGTACTTTGTTGCTGTTGTTCTGCCTTTTTTTTCTCTTTTTTGTTGCTTTTGTTTTGTTTTTTGTTTTTGTTGACGTGTATATATATAATAAGAGACACCCTTCCATGAAACAAATGGCTAGTCAAAAGTAGGTTCAAACCACAGGAAAACAGCTGATAGTGTTATTTACTGCTTACTCGATATGATATCACAACGATATGACATTTTATGTCGTCTTTATTCAGCGGAGTAGCCAAGGCTTCTGACGGCGACTGCCCCCCTGACCCAGAGCCCTGTTTGTGTTCGAGAATCTATGATCCTGTGTGTGGTGTGGACGGCGAAACATATGGCAACCCGTGCACTCTGGACTGCGCGCGAGTTTCCAACCAACTAAACCAACCAATCGGCTAAAAAAAATCACATTGTCTCTACTCTTGTAGCATACATTACCTATGAGGAAAACATGTAGCATGCTAGCACTTTAGTTTCAACACAACTTTATTCATATCCTATTGTGAAATTTCATTTCGCCAAAATCAAACCCAAATTGTGTAACTCTGTGTGGCAATTCAAGGGAGTTTCTTGGCCGATGACATCCATCCGACAACAACAAAGCATAAACAATAACAAAAGAACATAAAGATAAACTATTGTAACAACAACAACAACAACAACAACAACAACAACAACAACAACAACAACAACAACAACAACAACAACAGCAACAACAACTTTTTTTTTTAAAGAAGAGGAAAATACAAGACAATGAGCATAATATACTGCTAACTCAAAATAATATCACAACGATATGAAATTGTATGTCGTCAGCGGAGTAGCCAAGGCCTCTGACGGCGAGTGCCCCCCTGCCCCTGTACCCTGTTTGTGTACGAGAATCTATGATCCTGTGTGTGGCGTGGACGGCAACTCTTATGGCAACCCTTGCACACTCGACTGCGCGTGAGTAGGCTTTTTGACATACGGAAAAGACGATCACACAAAACTATATCAAAACAAACAAAACAACAACAACAGCAACCAAAACCAAAACCAACAACAACAACAACAATAACAACAAACAATTATCAAAAAAACAAACAAATACTTAAAATAAAAGAAAATTAGCATAATTCACTGATGACCCGAAATGATATTACAACGGTATGAAATGTTATGTCGTTATTTTTCAGCGGAGTAGCCAAGGCCTCTGACGGCGAGTGCCCCCCTGCCCCTGTGCCCTGTCTCTGCTCGAGAATCTATGATCCTGTGTGTGGTGTGGACGGCAACTCTTATGGCAACCAGTGCACACTCGACTGCGCGTGAGTTCATTGACTGTACATGGACAGTCTTCGTACATAATCGTTCGTTCTCGCATATTCATACAAAGAAGGAAGTGTGTGTGAAATGAACGTTAATTCATAATTATGCTTCGAATTTGTTTTAACAACCAAGCAGTAACATTCCATATAGTGCTAAAAAACCTTAATATCAGCGAACAATAATATCATTTCAGCGGAGTAGCCAAGGCCTCTGACGGCGAGTGCCCCCCTGCGCCCTGTATCTGTCAGCTCATCAATGCTCCTGTGTGTGGCGTGGACGGCAACACCTATGACAACGAGTGCACTCTGGACTGCGCGTGAGTAGCCAACCAACTAAAGAACTAACTTGACCGACCAATCAACTAAAGAAATACACATTGTCTGAACTCTTGTAGCATATATTAACAATAAGAAAAACATGTAGCACTTTAGTCTCATCAATAGTTTCTTTAGGTGACCTGAATACAATATGTTTAATGAATAAAGGGTCAGGCATATGTGTACATGAGGGTATCCTAGTTTTGTAGATGTAATTTTTTGTTTTGTTTTTGTTTTTGTTGCTGTTGCATTCACCAGATATTATTTGGAACTGGTACCTTTTCAATAACCTACACATTCGGGGAAGCTATGATACACAGGGTTAGCAAATTAATGCATAGATTCCATACTTGGCGATTTAATGTAAGCCATGGTTTCTCAAAAACATCTGCTTAGAACAGACATTACCACTGCTGAATTGATCCGTATGATTTTGAAGGAATAAATACAGGTGTGGAACCTTGAAGGCCTTGAGTTATCGTAACTGTCTTATGTTTTGTTGAATTTCCGTATGTGGATCAACTTTATTTTTGGGATATTCTTAGGATTAACACAACAACATGAACAACAACAACAACAACCAAGCAAAAAAGACACATACATGAAAACGTACGCAAAATACAATTATCAAACAAACAAACCCAAAAATATAATAAAAGACAAACAGCATACTGTATTGCTGACTCGAAATAATATCACAGATTGAACTGCGCGTGAGTTCATTGACAGTGCACGTGCAGTCTTCGCACTTAATTGCATCTTCATACAAAAATATAGCGTCTGTACTAAAATGCTCGTTCGTTCATAATTATGTAAGAATTTTGTGATGTGACATAGCCGCCACAACTTTTACAAAACGGGCAAATATGACATTATCAACTAGTGCTATCCAAAACGCGGAGAAAAAAGACACATTTAAATGCTCGCGAAAATGTGTAAATCAATTTTTCTAAAAAAAAAAATGCTTCCAACAGTTTGAAAACATGCTTTGCACACACAGACATACTTAGGGAGACAAACGTCATCTTCCGCCCAAGTTTCATTAATTGACTGAATGTTACACAACAACCAAGAAAAAAGACACAAAAATAAAGACGCACGCAAATAACGATCGTACATATTTGAACCAAAATACACAAATACAAACAAATAAAGCCTACACAAATAGCAAAACAACAACAACAACAACAACAACAACAACAACAACAACAACAACAACAACAACAACAACAACAACAACAACAACAACAATAACACAAAAAAACAACAAAAAAACAAAAAAAACCAGGGGACAAAAGATAAATAGCATACTGCACTGCTGACCTGAAATAGTATCACAAGAATATGAAATCTTACGTCGTGATTTTTCAGCGGGGTAACCAAGGCCTCTGACGGCGAGTGCCCCCCTGCCCCTGTGCCCTGTCTCTGTTCGAGAATCTATGATCCTGTCTGTGGTGTGGACGGCAACACATATGGCAACCAGTGCACACTCGACTGCGCGTGAGTTCATTGACTGTACATATACAGTCTTCGTACATAATTGTTCGTCCTCCCTCATTCATGCAAAGAATTAAGTGTCTGTACTGTAATGAACGTTAGTTCATAATCATGGTTCGATTCGTTGTAACAATCCAGCAGTAAAATTCCATATAGTGCATAACACTACTTAATATTAGCGAACAATGATATCATTTCAGCGAAGTAGCAAAGGCCTCTGACGGCGAGTGCCCCCCTGCGCCCTGTATCTGTCAGCTCATCAATGCTCCTGTGTGTGGTGAGGACGGCAACACCTATGACAACGAGTGCACTCTGGACTGCGCGTGAGTAGCCAACCAACTAAAGAATTAACTTGACCGACCGATCAACTAAAGAAATACACATTGTATGAACTCTTGTAGCATATATTAGCATTAGGAAAACCATGTAGCACTTTAGTCTCAGCAAAAATTTATTCAATTAAGTTATTGTGACCTAAATACAATATGTTTCATAAATAAAGGGTCCGTACTCAGGCAAATGTATACACAAGCGTATCCTAGTTTTGTAGATGTAATCGTTTGTTTTGTTTTTGTTTTTGTTGCATTCACCA
>NC_090247.1:43232269-43242269 GCF_037325665.1 Littorina saxatilis | reverse complement strand
ACACACACACACACACACACACGAGAGTAAGTAAGTAATAGAGCCTGTACAATCTTTATATTGGAGAACAACCACGTTTATGACGAAAACAAAACACAGAACCAAATCGCCACAAGAACAGTTACTGATCCTATTGTTATACTTTCTACAGAGCATTGCAAGACATAAGTCTGAGCAGTTCAATGCTAGAATGTGTTCAGCCAATAATGGCAGAGTTATGCTCACTAATAGATCGAGTGATGTACGGAGGCGCAGGCAGTCCCGAGGTCTTCCCGTACAAACTGCACAGCTTCAGGTCGCAGGGACTCGTACGCCATTCGTACCGCATCCCTACCACGTGGCGCGAACCACAACCGGATGTGGAAATGGTCACGAGAGAACCGGAAGTTCTGCTGATTGGAGCGTCCACCCACGTGTCAAGCACGTCATCACAGTGCGTTGTGTTGAGTACACTGCAGCAGACCTGAAAAGTATTCGTAAACTGATTGATTCAACGTGGTTTTTGACTCTCACAAGTGTTCAACTGTGTATGAGATTGATTGCAAATTGTAAATACAAATAGTAAAACTCACGTTGAAATCTTTTACAAATCTGTTTTGCAAAATAGTTCAGCATATTTTATCCGTCCTTGATTGTGAATTCAAAAAAACCAAACGTGTCGTTAAATTCACTTTCAAACTGTACAGTCATTCCATTTGTAAAGTAATTGAGCATACGTCCCTAACCATAGTATGCAAAGGCTCAAACAAAGGAGTTGGAGTCACTTGTTAAATTTGTTTTATCCTTTGTTAACTTGTTAACTCTTTCATGCGTAAAACTCGATTACATGAGGACGCTGCTGACCATTAAGATTTAGTTATGGAACCACACTCTTTATTACTCTTTCTCCGTTCTATCATGGCTGCCATTCAATCGCTCTCTAAGACATATTGGGAATCCTTCATCAAAACAATTATTGCAGTATATATATTGTGCATCTGTACGATTTCAATTCTTCCAAGGACCTAAACAATCATATTTACCTTGAACCGTTTAAAGTAGTTTCGATCCTATTGAGACACACAAAAAAACAGAACTCACTTCAAAGCCATTGCTTCTAACATCCAGCTCTGTTTTCCCATGATCGTACTCGATGGTGAGCTCGTGAGGATCGCCATTTGCATTGATGGCTGTCGGGAAGGGTCCTTGAAATATGACGTCACTGTGACCGTAGGCCTGATTGAGAGCACCCAGCACCAACCGTTTCGCCACGTCCTGCTTGTAACGAGGGTGAATTCTGCAAAACATCGTGGGAATTAAATCATCATCATCATCATCATCATCATCATCATCATCATCATCATCATCATCATCATCATCATCATCATCATCATCATCATCATCATCATCATCGTCGTCGTCGTCGTAATCGTCGTCGTCGTCGTCGTCGTCATCTTAACCCTCGTCGTCGTTTTCAAATCAGCATTGTCGTCATATCTATCCTCTTGGTCCTTGTCGATAATCCAGTTGATGGACTGAGGTCTATATCAGTGTCCCAGTTACATGTGTATACTTAAAATCCTTCAGATATGCATACGTGTACTTTTGAGGCTCAGTTGGTACTGTGTATCGGGAGACCTCTCCCAAACAACAACAACAACAACACCAACACCAACAACAACAACACCAACAACAACAACAACAACAAAAACAACAACAACAACAACAAAAATAACGGAATGGGGTAATTCGATAATATGAAAAATTGCTGACGCCCGCATTTGCATGGAGTTCTGAAAATGATGAATATGCAATATGACCGGCAGCGTTTGATGTCGATAAAGCATTCTTTACTCCGCAAATACATTTGTCATTCTTGCAAATATGAATGAGGGAACTAGTACTCATGAGCTCATCACGGTTTGTTGGCTAACACCAGGCGAACATCCCTAAAAAACCGTAGAAAGAGGAACTATCACGATACACAAAACATTGCTAGCAGTCTTACGATCCACTCGGGGAGTCGTAGTCCGGCAGATCCATAGTGACAGCCATGAAGGTGTTGGGTAGCGCGGGGTTCGGGCTGTAGCCATAGTTAGCTGTCTGGGCCCACCTTTCCTCTGGGAAAAGTCCCACTGCGTCGCCAGGCGCATTTGGTGCTAGCTGCGACGAGAGAAGGAGAGAAAGCTTGCTCAATAAACGTCAGGTTAAGATTGAAAGTAACCGGGTTAGCGAGAAGTAGCAAGGCGTGACAGAGTGTGAAGAGAGTGAACGGGTTTGGCACATCTTAGGGCAGATAGTTTTTCAGTGCTATAATTATACTCTCTAAAAACAAGTACACTCGTCTTTATATTCCATGCTTCTAACACATTATTGGTGTCGAGAAACTTTCAGAAAAAAAGAGCATATCCTAGAAAAGTAAATTACATTCCAGTTACAGCGTTGCCTTCTCTGGTTTTATCTCAGTTAGGCTGGAGATACCTGGACGTATCCAAATGGAAAGTTGGCGGACGTCTGCTGCAAAGACTGTTGGTGAAACTGCTTCCGCCATTCCTTCAGCATCGCAATGATCTGACACGAGTAGCGGTCATAGTGGTAGGAATTGGATTCGCCTGCACAATACAGTCATCATCAGCAGTATAAACATTAGTTGTCTCACCGGGCAAACAAAACCAACAACAACAACAACAACAACAACAACAACAACAACAACAACAACAACATCTAACATTAACAGCAAATAGTTATGCCAACATTTTCAAAATGCTATTAATTAACAGCACTGAAATATAGAATGATGCCATTCTGTACATTTGCAAAATGTTCCCATAAAATCCAACTTTAGAGTTTGAACCGAAGTTGCAAATCACGCGAGTGACATGGCAAAACAAAAAATACATGTACTTCATTTTCTTGTTAAATGCCAGATGCTGATTACAATCCATTTGGTATTCTTAGACATCCTTCATAAGTTCACAAGGCCTCTTCATTAAAAATAAAAATTAAAAATAAAAACTTCAAACTCTCTTCTTGTGAAGACCTGTTCTGCCCTTTCGCTCGCTTAACCAGAAAGTGCCACATAAGGTCGTACTTGACTCACTTCAATATCAAATTACGTATCGCACCATAGAGGGTCGTACTAGCATCACCTTGATGCCAGATAGCGCATTATATAGGGTGGTATTAGCCTCACCTTGATAACAGATAGAGCCATATAAGGCCGTGCTAGCCTAACATTGACAACACATATCACCATATCATGTCATACTAGCCTCACCTTGATAACAGATATCACCATATAAGGTCGTGCCAGCCTCACCTTGATACCAGATAACACCATATAAGGTCGTGCCAGCCTCACCTTGATACCAGATAACACCATATAAGGTCGTGCCAGCCTCACCTTGATATCAGATAACACCATATAAGGCCGTGGTAGCCTGACATTGACAACACATATCACCATATCATGTCATACTAGCCTCACCTTGATACCAGATAACACCATTATAAGGTCGCACTAGCCTCACTTTCATAACATATATCACCATAATAAGGTCGCACTAGCCTCACCTTGATACCAGATAGCGCCATACAAGGTGGTGCTCAGGAGAGGGTTGATCATAGCGTTCCACAGGATAGAATCTCCCCTAGGTCCTCTGTTAATAAACGATCGGTATGTTGCAGTCACCCTATAATGTTATGTTGAACATTTCAAACCAAAGCTTTGATATTTACCTTCAGCTCCTTCTTCTTTTAATAATAATAATAAAGATAGCTTATATAGCGCCGCTTCACAAATTTAACTATGCTCTTAGCGCTGTACATCGAGATATAACAATTTCAATAATATAAATACAAAGATGATATTATAATAATACACATTTACAAATATCACTCACGTGCATACATCCTCGTGCACACCACGCGCATACACACTCCCACTCATTAACAAGTGCTTCCATCCCCCTGCCACTGAGATGTTCATATACCCCCCTGGACAAGCTCACACCATGTCCGTCTCCTCTCCGGACTGTACATACACTCAGCAAGAAAAAGAAAGACTAAATGCAAATTTCATACAGAACCCTATAGCTCAATCAAAGCTGAAGCAACTATACAATAAAGACACATTCAAACAACAAATCTAACTTCACCTCTAACAGTCTATAAAGATGGCAAGGACAATTTACAAGGATTCGCGAAAAAGGTGCGTTTTAAGGGAACTGCGGAAAGAGTCCTTAGAAGCAGAATGGCGAACGGAGGAAGGGAGAGAATTCCAGACAATGGCAGCCGCAGAAGCAAACGAGCGATTTCCAAAAGAAGGCAAGCTTCGCTCGAGAGTTTCCAGTTTGCGACTGTCAGCACGTGAGCGGAGGTTGTAGTCAGAGGGATTGTCATATGTGACGAGCAGTTCCTTGAGGTATTTAGGGCCATCTTCAAATTTGGCAGAGAAACAGATACAAGCAAGCTTGTATCTGATACGAGCGGACACGGGAAGCCAATGAAGGGAACGAAGAAGTGGTGTGACATGATCAAACTTCTTAGAACGATATATCAATTTGGCGGCAGAGTTTTGTACCTTTTGGAGTGACTCGACAAGTTTTTGATCACAGCCATAGAACAGGCTGTTGCAATAGTCTATTCTGGATAGAACTAGAGAACAGGCTAGAGTTTGAGCGGCTTGGGGGGTAAGATAGTGGCGGATAGAACTGATTTTCCTTACGTTACTGTACGCAATTGTGCGGATGTTTTGGACGTGGTGGGAAAGGTTGAGGAAGTGGTCGAAGGTAACGCCAAGATTAGTCACAGAAGAGACAAAGTTGACGTCGCTATCACCGACATGAATGCTAGAAGGCAAAGAATTTTCAGGGAAAGATCTGTACTGGGACCTGACAAGCATGGATTCAGTTTTCGAGTCGTTTAGCTGTAGTTTGTTAGCCGTCATCCACGCCTTTACAGCAACAACACAGTCTTCCATTTCACTCACAGTGGTATCAATTTGATCAATCTCACTGTCTTTGTACAACTGGTTGTCGTCTGCAAAGGCGTGGTGATCGATAGGATACTGTTTGACGAGGTTAAAGAGGGGGTTCATGTACAAAACAAAAAGAACTGGACCCAACACGGATCCCTGAGGAACACCGAACTGAAGGACTGTGGATTCTGAACTGATGCCGTTTACCACGACTGTTTGAATCCTATCCGAGAGATAGGACTCAAACCAGGACAGTGCAGAACCTGTGATGCCAAAAGTTGCCTCAAGGCGGGCTGTCATAATTGAGTGGTCAATGGTGTCGAACGCAGCGGACAAATCGAGAAGCGTGAGAACAGACACTTTACCGTTATTGAGAGCCATCAGAAGGTCGTTTACAATTTTCAACAAAGCAGTTTCAGTGCTGTGGGCAGGTCTATAAGCCGATTGGAGGCTGCTGAGAAGATTGTTTGATGAGAGGTGGGCATTAAGTTGCAGCAAGACCAGTCTTTCCAAGATCTTTGAAAGAAACGACAAGTTCGAAACTGGTCTGTAGTTCTTTAAATCATTGCGGTCGAGGGATGATTTCTTTATCAGGGGTTTGACAAGAGCTTGTTTCATGACAGACGGGAAAGTGCCAGAGAGAATTGAACTATTCATGACGGAGGTAATGTGAGGTAACACTGTGTCCAAACATTCAATCAGCAAATGTGATGGAAAAACATCAAGATCACAGGTTTTTGTACCAGACTTCAAAATCACTTTCTTCACATCGGACTCAGTCACAGGTTCAAACTGACAGAGAGGTTTGCCGTGAAAACAGCATCCAGCATCAGATTGTTGGGAGGGGGGTGTTTTGTCAAGATTGTCTCGAATGGTCTTTTGCACGTTAAAGATACACACAGACACAAACACGCAAATTCACACACCCACACACCCACACACCAAACCCCTCTCCCCCAACACACACAAACACACACGAGCGCGTACATGTTTTGTGCTTTATTTATTATACAGTCAATACTGAGGAACCTGACATGACCACACTGTGTTACCCTTACCCACACACATACACACACACACACACACACACATACACACACACACACACACACACGCACACACACACACACACACATCCACTAACACACCTACCTCTTGCTGCGGTGCTGGCACTGACCAATGGCTTGAGGGGGCGACCATGCCTCCACCAGAGTACCACCCCAGTAGGACAGCACCAGACCTATGGGATGATTGACGTGGGGGTGCAGGTACTCCCCGAACAGGAAGCACACGGACGAGAAATACTCAAACACTCCTAAAACAATACAAGAACACTTAATAAGCGTGATTAACCATTCAGTCAATAAATGTTGGTTGGTTGGTTGGTTGGTTGCTATTTAAGCGGGTCGGGGTGCTTTGGGGTACACGAGGGAATAGCACACAGAAAAACAGAAAACAAAGCAAGAACACTGAAGCGTGATTAATCATTCAGTCAATACATTTCGGTTATTTGGTTGGTTGGTCGGTTGGTTGTTACTTAATGGTTGGGGGTGCATTGGGGTTAAAGTGGGAATAGCACCAGGGTAGAGACAACAGGGAAGAAAACTGTTTATTGAGGAGACCAGGGATGGGGTCCAGAGTAGGGTATAGTTATCCCTCACCTTAGATATTTTCTCACGCCACTGCTATCTTTAAACTTACTGTTATTTGGCGTGGTCCATGGAATATTATAGAACACCGACGATTGAGGAGTGTCGGACTGAGTAAAATTTACTCTGGTAAACCGTACTTGTGGAAAAGACTGGGCAGTCTTGATTTCCTCACTGGCGTTTATAATCTGAAGAAAAAAGACGAAAGAAGCAAAGTAAAGATCTGTTAACATTAATGTTGTATTAAGGTGTCTAAGGTCGAGGAGTCAGATTAAAAAAAAAGGCGACAACAAAACAGCCAGACGTTATTTGCATGTGAACACATACGTAGATGGAATGCACAGTCAAAAGACGTGCAGTCAAGTGCAGAAAATCTGAGGGACGGACAGACAGACAAACACAAGTTGCTCAGCATAAACTTCACTTTCCCCCAAACAGTTACGATAAAGAAGTTCGAATGTTCTTTTTTCGGTAATTGGTATACAGTACAGCTAAATGACTTGCATCGGCTAATTTGATCAAGAACAAGCTATAGAAGCTTAACAGTACATACCTGGTTCATTTTGACCCCCATGTTACTTTGTCCCGAACACAGCCACACGTCACCAAACAGGACGTCACTAAATGTGACGTCACCATCATGTGAGTGGACGTTGACGATGTAAGGGCCTCCTGCGTTTTGAGCTGGAAGTTTGACTTTCCATTGACCTTGTGTGACCTTCGTGGTGACCGGAGTGCTGTCTGACCCCTGACCTGTGACCTTGGCGGTGATGATGTCGCCCTCTGTGTCTGCAGTGCCCCACAGGACGGCTTGTTGCGGGGCGCGTTGTAACACCATGTGGTCACTGAAGTAACTGTTCAGCAGCAGGGCGCACTCACCTTCAACACAAAAGATGATATATAAGCATAACTTCCAAATAGAAAGAAATGGTCGGCCTTTACGAGTGCGCTTTGTCAAGTTTTATTACGAGTCATACGCCTTTGTAAGAGAGAGAGAGAGAGAGAGAGAGAGAGAGAGAGAGAGAGAGAGAGAGAGAGAGAGAGAGAGAGAGAGAGAGAGAGAGAGACAGAGACAGAGACAGAGAGACAGAGAGACAGAGAGAGACAGATAGAGAGACAGAGAGTGAGTGAGAGAGGGGGATGGTGAGAGAAAGGAAAAAAACAGAGAGAAGGAAAGAGATAGACAGACAGACAGAAAGATATACAGAGAGAGACGGACGAGGGAGTGAAATAACGAGAGAGGGAGTCTAAACACGAAACACCCCATCCGGCCTAAATCAGATTTTTGTTTTACCTTCATAGTGTCTAAACTCCTCAATTCATTATCAAAACACCTGACTTAATTGATTTGCAGCAAAACGTGACTGGTGACTGTTACCATTTTCTCTTACCATAATAAAACGACAGAGCGACGCACAGCAGCCCGATCCAAGTCAACGACGCCATTTTGTCCAACAGATAAGACCAGCTTCGTGAACCAAAAGATCAAACCTCTGATTAGACAAGATAAGCAACACAGGCACAAACAGCTAGACATTGAGGTACTGAACTTGTCAAATCCAGGTGCACGGAGCCCCTGGGGCTTTTAGTCATACCTCAGGCAGCTATCCGTTGGAAGAACTACCAAGTTTCATTGACTTGCACCCAAAGAGTCAAGAACTGCGGGTTTTTTTACGAATTAATTTCGTACTCGGACCCGGCTGGTCTTGACCTATTTTTGGATCTAAATTTAGATCAGGTAGATCACCACATCATGCACAAAAAGACACGTCACTAAGCAAACTATGTCAGACATCATCATGAGTTTGTGTAAAACAAAATGGAGGCCGGAATCACTCAGTTGAATCGAACTCCGACCAAACACCAACGTAATAACTAGGTTAATTTATGCACTCGCGGGAACAAGAAACTGTCGAGCTTCACACATGAGATGTCATCGTTGGGTAGTTTTGGGTTTGTTTTACTACCATAGGAGGATTTTTGAACTGAAAATGCACTCAGCTGCAACAAAACCGCAAAACGAAGGCTGTGAGCTGTACTGTGCCTTTAAGCCTTGGTTTCCATAGTCTAGACTTCAAAGACCACTGGGTCAAACTATGGTCAGTGAATGTACGTGGTTTTTTTTAAATTTGTGTTTGTTCTTATATTGTCTTCTTTGAAATGTCTGAAAAGTTTTCTCTCTTGAATGGGCTTTGTTGGAATAAAGGAAAACAAAACAAAACAAAAACCAAGAAAGATTAGTTTTATGGTATGTTAAATCATGATGCATACAACGAAACATTACAAAGTACGTCGACCTTTGAAATTGACATGATAACGAGACAACGAAGAGACCTTACCTGAGTTACGAAGGGCGTTAACTGACTTCCATCTCTGCATAAAGATCGCGAGAGTCGAAAAGGAAAGTGCACACACGATGGTGAATTCATTTTTACATTTAGTCAAGTTTTGACTAAATGTTTTACCATAGAGGGGGAATCGAGACGAAGGTCGTGGTGTACGTGTGTGTGTGTGTGTGTGTGTGTGTGTGTGTGTGTGTGTGTGTGTGTGTGTGTGTGTGTGTCTGTCTGTCTGTCTGTCTGTGCGTGTGTGTGTGTAGAGCGATTCAGACTAAACTACTGGACCGATCTTTATGAAATTTGACATGAGAGTTCCTGGGAATGATATCCCCGGACGAATTTTTCATTTTTTCGATAAATACCTTTGATGAGGTCATATCCGGCTTTTTGTAAAAGTTGAAGCAGCACTGTCACACCCTCATTTTTCAATCAATTAAAATTGATTGAAATTTTGGCAAAGCAACAGCAACAATACACGGAAAAGTACAGCTAACTTGTGGTTGGGATCACAGGCACTCGTCACGAGGTGGGCGGGGCGTATGTCTTGGATGTCACTTGTGATGGACGGTCGTCTTCTACTATGGTTTATAATAGTAGTAGTCTTGAGAGCGCACAGGCCCCGCCCACTTTGATCCCGACCCGCTCGTGACGAGTGCCTGTGGTTGGGATAATGTCTTTACTTGCCAAAGTGGCATATATTGTCTTAGAGCGGAGAGCGAAATGCATGCGAAGGCTTAGTCAGATCTTCTTCTTCGTTCATGGGCTGAAACTCCCACGTTCAATCACGTTGTTCGCACGAGTGGGTTTTTACGTTTATGACCGTTTTTAACCCGCCATTGAGGCAGCCATACGCCGCTTTCGGGGGAAGCATGCTGAGTATATTCGTGTTTCTATAACCACCGAATGCCTGACATGGATTAGAGGATTTTGATTTCTGTGCGCACTTTGTCTTGTGCTTGCGTGTACACACGAAGGGGGATAAGGCACTAGCAGGTCTTCACTTAAGTTAACTTGAGAGATCGGACAAATCTCCATGCATAACCCACAAGGTGCGG
>NC_090247.1:43162269-43227269 GCF_037325665.1 Littorina saxatilis | reverse complement strand
GCAAATTTGACCTCTTGATTCCGACCATGAACCCGCTGTTGATAATCTGGAAGGTCGTACCAGAAATGCAGATCTATCTCTGGCCGATTCATAGATTCAACCTACAAACTGCGACCTCATCTGTGATCAGATGGTCAAGCAATGCGTGAAATCTTTTATTCTACAGCCTTATGGCTCGTTTCGACAAGCAATAAACGGATGAAATTAACCACATGCAGTTTATTCTTCAGAAAAATGCACACACAAAATGGGTTGGGTTCGGTGATTTGTACATATAATAAACGTCTTCCTCACGATAGATTCGCTGATTTGTCTTATGAAGCCGTCATCAACACGAACACAATGATTGCAGAAGCAAACTCTGTACCTACACGACCGAGACACAAGACAGATTATTTCACAGCTGCAATGTGAATAGAGAACAAAGACGTTTTGGTTTAAGCTTACTCACGTCAGGTCTTCACTGACAAGCTAGGAACAGACGGAAAATTCCGAACAAAAGTAAATGACGTCAAAGTCTCTTTCGCTTTGCGTGTAACTTTGTCATGACGTCTTTTTGTGACGACAGTATACGCGACAATTTGTTCGCTTCCGGTGTCATTTTAGACTGAAAAGCAACTCAAAAGAAGGAGCTAAGCCTGTGTCTTGAAACAGCTGAAACACTCTTTTGGATTGCCGTTTCAATGTTAACCAAAAAGTTAAAGAAAAAAACAACAAGGTTCAGTTGCAAAATGACTGCGGATTGAGCATTTATTACTGTTGATGAAGGTACGATTGAAGCGGTATTCTCTCCGTCAACCAACAAGACTAGATTTGTAGCAGACGACTGAAAAACAAAGTGTGCGTTTTTCCTGTCTTGTGAAGGCGATTATGTCGTTATAAGTTATCTGTACGTTGTGAAGACATTTCAAAACAAAATTTAGCTTTGATGCGTCACGGGATATTATACGTTATTTGCGTGTTTGACCAAAATATGACATTTTACACAGATCGAGACAGTCATTGTTCTCCGAGACCGCGCTAGCGGTCGAGGTGAACAATGACTGTCGAGATCTGTGTAAAATGTCATATTTTGGTCAAACACGCAAATAACATTTATGTATCGATCGAATTCCTTTCAGGTACTTATGACTTTGTTGTTGTTTTGACGATTGAACGAGCACACACACACATGCATGCAATCCACATGTATGCAATCAAACACATAAGCTTCATATTTGGGCGTTTCAGGTTGACCGAAACTTCAAAGGAACTACAAAACACACGTCATGTACTCACTTTGTTGTTGTTTTGACATTGAACAGCACACACACATGCAATCAAACACATGACGGTTTTTTTTTTGAGTTCCTTTGAAGTTTCGGTCAACCTGAAAAGCCAAATTATAAAGTTTTGTCGGCCTCTGACGTCACATGACTCAAAGAAGGGAAATCCAATCTCCAATCGATACATAAGCTTATACGTTTTCATCCATGGAAATTGGAATCGTTTTTTCGTCTCAGCAGGGTGAATGAATTCATGATGTCTTTTCCGGAACTGGACAAAACTGGCCTTGCCAAGACTGAAACAAAATATAGTTCTACAACTTCTAGGCTTGGGTTGATTGCCCATGGTGAATTTCCAATGATTTGTTTCCACATCCCATGACAAATTCTCTTTACTTTGGTCATGCCATATATACGTTACAGCTCCGTCCATCCATGGTATCGCGTGATATTTTGTCTCGACGGGGTGAAAGAATATAATGACGTCACTCTCGGCAGAGCCTCGAGTGACGTCACCATATTCATTGACCCAGTCTCGACAAAATATCAGGCGATATCATGGATGGACGGAGCTGTAACTTATGTCACAGATCTCTGCTTATGTATACAGCATGACTTCCCTTCTTTGTCTCTGTTAATCTAGGGAGAAAATATCCAGCGATATTTCTCCGTAGGCCTAAAGTTCGGCCATGACCTAGGCAAAATAACTTGCGCAGCCGCAGAAACAAGAAAATGGAAATCTTTTATGAAATGATTGGGAGCCACGCAAATTTGACCTCTTGATTCCGACCATGAACCCGCTGTTGATAATCTGGATGGTCGTACCAGAAATGCAGATCTATCTCTGGCCGATTCATAGATTCAACCTACAAACTGCGACCTCATCTGTGATCAGATGGCCAAGCAATGCGTGAAATCTTTTATTTCTAAAGCCTTATGGCTCGTTTCGACAAGCATTAAACGGATGAAATTAACCACATGCAGTTTATTCTTCAGAAAAATGCACACAAAAAATGGGTTGGGTTCGGTGATTTGTACATAAACGTCTTCCTCACGATAGATTCGCTGATTTGTCTTATGAAGCCGTCATCAACACGAACACAATGATTGCAGAAGCAAACTCTGTACCTACACGACCGAGACACAAGACAGATTATTTCACAGCTGCAATGTGAATAGAGAACAAAGACGTTTTGGGTAAGCTTACTCACGTCAGGTCTTTACTGACAGAAAATTCCGAACAAAAGTAAATGACGTCAAAGTCTCTTTCGCTTTGCGTGTAACTTTGTCATGACGTCTTTTTGTGACGACAGTATACGCGACAATTTGTTCGCTTCCGGTGTCAAGCAACTCAAGCAGCTGAAAAGCAACTCAAAAGAAGGAGCTAAGACGTTTTGGGTAAGATTACTCACGTCAGGTCTTCACTGACAAGCTAGGAACAGACAGAAAATTCCGAACAAAAGTAAATGACGTCAAAGTCTCTTTCGCTTTGCGTGTAACTTTGTCATGACGTCTTTTTGTGACGACAGTATACGCGACAATTTGTTCGCTTCCGGTGTCATTTTAGACTGAAAAGCAACTCAAAAGAAGGAGCTAAGCCTGTGTCTTGAAACAGCTGAAACACTCTTTTGGATTGCCGTTTCAATGTTAATCAAAAAGTTAAAGAAAAAAAAACAAGGTTCAGTTGCGAACTGACATCGGATTGAGCATTTATTCCTGTTGATGAAGGTACGATTGAAGCTTTATTCTCTCCGTCAACCAACGAGACTAGATTTGTAGCAGACGAAAAACAAAGTGTGCATTTTTCCTGTCTTGTGAAGGCGATTATGTCGTTATAAGTCATCTGTACGTTGTGAAGACATTTCAAAACAAAATTTAGCTTTGATGCGTCACGGGATATAAGCTTATACGTTTTCATCCATGGAATTGTTTGTTTTTTTCGTCTCGGCAGGGTGAATGAATTCATGATGTCTTTTCCGGAACTGGACAAAACTGGTCTTGCCAAGACTGAAACAAAATATGGTTCTACAACTTCTAGGCTTGGGTTGATTGCCCATGGTGAATTTCCAATGATTTGTTTCCACATCCCATGACAAATTCTCTTTACTTTGGTCATGCCATATATACGTTACAGCTCCGTCCATCCATGGTATCGCGTGATATTTTGTCTCGACGGGGTGAAAGAATATAATGACGTCACTCTCGGCAGAGCCTCGAGTGACGTCATCATATTCATTGACCCAGTCTCGACAAAATATCAGGCGATACCATGGATGGACGGAGCTGTAACTTATGTGAACAGCTCAGATCATGGGTCAATAAAGTGTTACACAGATGGTCAAAATTAAAGTACAAGATATTGCACTGGAAGTGGTACTACACTGTTGCTTAGTGTCTGTATGAAACTACAAGGTGAAAATAGAAAAAGAAAAACACGATTCTTGACTTTGATGCGCTTTTTTCTGCTCGTAAACACACATTCTTCTACTCATCACAGCATGCCCCATTATTGAGTTTAAAACACCAATTAAATTTGTTTTGAATAAAACTCACAATTTTACAATAAGAATTTAGAGACCTGAATCAATTAGGTATATCATACTTAGTTTGACTTTTGCAAAACTAAGTAATTACACATTTAATTGAATCAGTCAGACAGACGGAGACATAGAGAGACAGACAGAGGGCAAACACAAATCTGAGAAAGAAACCCCTTTAAAAATGTTACCATGTTTGAAATGAAACATCGCAAGGTGAAGCCATAATTCATCACCTTTCAGTATGACGTCATGAGCGTGTTCCACACTTGAAATGACGTGCTTTTGGAGCTTGGAAGTATAATTTCCATTCAACGATCCGAGTTTGTTAAGTTTGAGCATATTTTCAACGTCAAACACCATGAAACTATATATATTTGGAATCAGAAAATGATAAGGAATAGATAGAAGTTGTTTTTAAGTGTCTTTTTTCATAAATAAAGATAGTGGTTATTTATCGGTTTTCTTCATTTTTAAGCATAATTATCAATACAAAACAACAAAACTATATAGTTTTAGATACAGGACGCAATAGGGAATACACCAATATAAATTTTCTGTTTCAAATATTAGTTTTTAAAAATGTAAAAAAATGACATATTTCGAACAAACATTTCAATAACAAAACTTTAAGTGACCAAGCTGAAATGCAATCCCATAATCCGGCCAAGATCTGAGATTGTGTGATAAGAAATTCGATCAAATTGATGAAAAACTGTAACTGTGAAAGTGCTGCCTCGACCTTTTGGCAAACGATAAAATATGACGTCATCAAACTGTCCTATCAATAAACGGAAAAAACCTTCTATGAGAAAATCCAATCAAAAATATCCATATCAAATTTCATAAAGATCCACTCAGTATATTATGAGATATGATCTGCAGTGTGAAAAAAAACAATCTCACGCCCATAACGCAACTTATTTGGTCGTGTTCTGCCGATACTATAATGTTTTTCTTTCCTAAAACACACTATAATAGTAGCCCTTCCCAATGTCTATGCTAAAACTGACTTGTCTGTGTTGTCAATGATTTTGCAACAGTGTGAGAACAAAAAGTTTAACAAATCTCACGCCCATAACGTTGTGACACAAAAACTCATTTGGTCGTGTTCTGCCGATACTATAATGTTTTTCTTTCTTAAAACACACTATAATAGTAGCCCTTCCCAAATGCAATGCTAAAAATGACTGGTCTGTGTTGTCAATGATTTTCTGCGAGAATGCGATCTATCTGTTTGTCGCAAAGACCGTGTGACACGAAAGTTATGAGCGGAAGACAAATCTGCTGAGTGCAATTACGTTTCAGAAGACAGTTAAAACAGTTTATCACTCAGACACGCAAAGGAACACTATAACTTTATTATTCAGGCCATATATTTGCTTTCCTTTGTCATGTATGAAAGCACTGGCCTTGGTTGAAGAAAGTGACCTGACGCTGTGCAATAAATGTGTCGCCATTTTCCGCCGTGTTTTGTAAATAAAACGTGTTTACTACCCACACATAAAAAACGATGCTGTTGGTTCTTTTTATTTTCTTATTGTTTGATTCATGCTTAGCAGTTTAGTATGCTTTGTTTTCTTCTCAATTCAATGGATGGCTATAAAATAAGCATTTAAATGTGAAGGTGTTAACATTACCCATGATCTGAGCTGTTCACACATACATATACTCAGCATGCTTCCCCCGAAAGCGGCGTATGGCTGCCTCAATGGCGGGGTAAAAACGGTCATAAACGTAAAAACTCACTCGTGCGAACAACCTGATGAGACTACTACTATTATAAACCATAGCAGAAGACGACCGTCCATCACAAGTGACATCCAAGACATACGCCCCGCCCACCTCGTGACGAGTGCCTGTGATCCCAACTACACGTTAGCTGTACTTTCCCGTGTTTTGTTGCTGTTGCTATTGTTGTTTGCTATATTTGTTTGATTTTAACCTGTCCCGTTTTGACCATTTTTATGGAGATCTTTTTCTCTTTCCTCACGTCTCTATAATGCTTTCTGTGATATTTTTAACTTCCTTTTTTATTTTCAAATGCAAAAGAAATATTTTGTTTGTCTTAAAAGCTCTCTTAAGAAGTTGTAAATGTTTGTCTACAGTATTGTGTTCACCACCTCTGCAGTGCCAATACGCACAGGCAATTGGCAAAAGCTTGGCCGTATTTGAGACGTAGAGTGTAGCAGTCGAACAGACAGTAAAGAGTACTGGGCAAATAAGATTCTACCCTGCCCCGCCCCCTCCCCCCCCCCCCCCCCCATCAACCGACACACATCCTCTCAAAAAATGCGGGTAGTGTTCAAAGGGAGACTAGGTCGGATGAAGGAAGAAGTTAATGAGAAACAAAAGTGCCCCTTCATTGCCTTGGGGACCTATTAATTTTTTTCAGCACTTTCTTTCTTATGTGTACGAGATTTCCGATGCAGATATAACTTAAAACAAAAGTTTGCATCCTGTTCCAGTAGTAGTAGAAGTCGTAGTAGTAGTGGTAATAGTAATAACAGAAGTATCAGTAGTAGTAGTAGTTGTGTTGGTAGTAGTATAAGAAGTAGTAGTACAATGTAATAGTAAACACTACGTTAATATAAACGATACAGTTATGTTCCTTAGGTGACTGTGTCTTAAAACTTGCCACCAACTTCGGTGACCACATGGTGTTACAACGCGCCCCGCAACAAGCCGTCTTGTGGGGCACTGCAGACACAGAGGGTGACACCATCACCGCCAAGATCACAGGTCAAGGGTCACAAGGTACACCGACCACGGCCAAGGTGTCCCATGGGAAATGGAAACTGGAACTTCCGGCCCAGACTGGCAAAGGACCGTTCACTGTTGACGTCAGCTCTAGTGACGGTCACGTGATGCTACATGACGTGTTGTTTGGTGACGTGTGGCTGTGTTCGGGGCAGAGCAACATGTACTTCGGCTTCAGCAGTGTTAGTAATGAACAAATCTCTCTCTGTCTCTCACTCAAGGAAGAATATTTCAAATTGATCATCACTATCGGTTGGGGTTTGGAACCAATATAAACAGGATTTTTCTGTATTTCCCAGAGTCAAAATTAACTGAAGTCCCGAAGCGGACGAAATGGTACCAACACTCGTGCCAAATGCATGCAGTAAGACCAATACGCCCGTTGAATAGCCAGATTTTTCTGCGAAAGTATATACTCGTATATATACACATATACTCGTATATCTAGCATGCACACCCATGAGGACAGCTTCATGCTGCCGTGTGATAATTAAAAAAAACCAGTTTGGCACGCAAAAATTCGCATCGCAGGGTGATCCTGTAGAGTAAAACTCTCAGGAACTGAAAAGAAGAAGAAGAATACACCTTTATAGAAAACAGGCCTTCTTCACCTGACGCGTACTTGTTTTGCTCATCACAGGTGATCAACGCCACAGCAGAGCTGCATCACGCACTGCAGTTCCCCGACATCCGCTTCACACGGGCCAAGCGGGTCCAGAGCGCCACACCCCAGGACACCATGGCCTTTGACATTCCCTGGACCGGCCCCAACTCACGTTAGCACTCCGTTTAATCTTATAGTTGATAGCAATGTTAGGGGGGGGGGGGGTGAATTGGTTTGCGGAAAAGCAGACAGGTTGGAGGCAGTAAAACGTTAATTAAAAGTTCTTCTCGGTTTTCATGAAGCTCCCTGACCCACTTGCCCATTACTGGCGTCTCACGCTCTCTGTGTATATCTGTTTTCTATTTCAGGTTTTTACCTCTCACAATTCTTTTTTGAATAGCACTGCATTTCATTGAACGAATACTAGAAACGTTACATTCCCGCTACATGGATCTCATGTGGAGATATGACAGGACTCTTGTGGACTTCATGGAAGTCACCTTGCAAGTATACAAGAGATATATGTGCACACTAGAACCACAGAGAAAGAGAAGCAGCTTGTGGCATATGTCACTGTATGTTTAATGTCTATATGTATTTATTTTATTTGTTATTTTGTTGCAGGCTATATTGGTTCATCTTCGGCGGTGTGCTGGCTGTTTGCGGAGTATCTGCACGAAAAGCTGAAGTATCCTATTGGCCTGGTAGAGTCGTCCTGGGGTGGTACCCCTGTTGAAGCCTGGTCACCCCCACAGGTCTTCACGGCGTGTGCACACCATAACAAACGGTTCGGAATTAGAACTATGTGTTGAGTGTAGAGCATACCGGCAAACTGATAAAAAGATCCCTCAGTATCGTAGGCGGTATCAGAAAAGGTTTAGGCCGTTAAGCGTTAGACCTTGTAAACGGTAAATTGATCACTCACAAAGTACACGTCTGTGTACGTATGTCTTATACCAAGAACTTGTTGACGTTAGATACGGGTGTACGTGTAAGTAACAGCAACGTACATTAACAGTACACAACGTCTAGTATGAGTGATTTGAAATCAAATCGACAGAATGATAATAACACGTGCACGGAAAAATATGTCCTTTGTTGCAGCGTGTGTGGGAGGGTATGTGAATGTGTACATATATACGTGAATGCGTGTGTGTATGTATGTGTGTATGTGTATCTGTGTTTCAAGAGATGTGTGTACGTGTGATGTCATGTGAAGCTTCTCTCCAGGGGTCCGGGAGCTCACGGCGTTCTGTATAATGCCATGATCCACCCGCTATTGAGCACCACGCTGTACGGTGCTCTCTGGTACCAAGGTGAGTACGTTTTGTAAGAAAAGATAGATCTCGGATAGTTTAACTTACAATACGAACCGTATTTGACTGAACAGCGTCATTTCAAATGGCCAGTGTGTCTAAATACTTAAAAATTTAAATGATTGAATCTGTAAAGCTGACTTGCTTTGTTTGACTATTTTTGAACATTCCAACGGAAAAAAAGAAGATAGAATGCTTTTTCATAACCTCTTGTTTGTTGTTGTATTGCACGTTGAGATGTAACTGTTCCAAGCAATGGAATGTTTTGGACCAGTTTTGTTTACTTTCAACGAAACTTTTTCTCGGTTGTAACCAGGATCCTCGCCGACATTTTATCCAGAAAAATGTTTGTTTTAGTGTCAGTTATAGTTAATTCATATTGACACAAAACTTTGCTTTGATATTGCCGTGTCCTCTGAAGAAGTACACTGTATGTTGTTCTTCGCTGTCAAGGCGAAGCCAACTCAGGTCATCCTGAGCTTTACGGGTGTGAGATCTCCAACATGGTGAAACAATGGCGGACACAGTTCCACCAGCAGTCACTCCAACAGACTTCGAACTCCTTCCCCTTCGGATATGTGCAGGTGCCTAGTTCTTCTCTCTCTGTTATTTCATTGTTACATGACTCGCGTTAATACTGGTAATTTACCTTTTTGTTTTTGTTTTTTTTAAATATGAAAAGAAATGTCTTGGCCCTTCTGAAAGTAAACCTAAAATTAAAAAAGTGCCAAATTGAACCGCCTTCCGGACTTACAACGTGTGTATAAAATGTCTGAGGCATTTAAAAAAAAATTGGTTTATTTTTTGTTGTTGTTGAGGTACACAACATGATGCAATATGTTGGTACCAAACCTTAAAAGGCCACTCAGCCTCGTGAAAACAGTTCGCCTCACCGACTCAGACACCGCCCTGACATGGCCCTTCGTGAACGGCTGGGCGTTAAGCAAACAAACAAACAAACCGACTCAGATCTGGCCAAGCTTTAACATGGAACAAGACTATCCCTCCCCTTGGTCACATACCAAAACTCAACACCCTGACTGCTTGCTGTGGTGAGTTGGAATTATTTGATGACATAATTTTCAAAAAAGACACCACAGCATTTTACGAAATGAATTCGTCAAAAAACACCACTGTGCGCAGATAGCAGGCACGCTGCTCAATTTTGGTATGTGCCCAAGTGGAGGGATGGTCTTTTCCCATGTAAAAGCCTGACCGATTCTGAGACGGTGAGGCGAACTGTGTTCACGAGGCGGAGTGTGCCTTGAAAGGCTGACGTCAGTACAAATGTTATGTTCATTTCATTTTTATAAATATTTTTTATTTGGTCCATTTAAGGGGCATCCTCATTTTAAGTGGCTGTCACGTGACCCCTGCCTTAAAAGCGTGTTAAATAGCGCAAAAAAGCGTCTGTTAGTGGCATATCAATGACGTAGTTATGTTTTTTTAAAAGTCGGGTAACAAGAAGGACTATTGTAATGTTTCCCCAAGCCTATTTTGTTTGTTTGACGTGACAGTCAATTTAGACGCATGTAATGTTGATGACCTCAAACTGCCCAAAACTAGTTTTGGTTATCGACTGTCATCTCAATTCCGTTTTTCACATAATTAGGCACAACAGAGATGTAATGTAAACTCGAGTAATTGATTTCGATGTGCGAACATTGTTGTGTAATGATATTTGGCTTCACCTTTGTTTACCCCCCCCCCCCCCCTCCTTCAGTTGTTCCATTAAAGTTTACTTTTGGGACTGAATATAAACCAGTAACCGCTAATGTTTGCATGGTAGGAAGAATACGCATTTGGAATAGTTGTGTCGTGGGGAAAAAAATCAGTTGAACATTTCAACACTATTTATACTTTTGTTACCCTTTCTTGAACAAACGTTTTGGGGAAGGTTTGAAATTACCGAGATTATCTTGAAAAAAATCAAATGCTTTCTTCAGCTGGCGGGTAACGCTCACAACTCGATGGTTGGAGGATTTCCTGGCGAGAGGTGGGCCCAGACAGCTAACTACGGCTACAACCCTAACCCTGCTATGCCCAAAACCTTCATGGCCGTCGCTATGGACCTGCCGGACTTCAACTCTCCGCGTGGAACGTAAGACTCACCACACAAGGTGTTGTTTTTAGCCTATGGCACTACACTTGACCGGATCTTACATTTGTTATTTACTCTTAATGAATTTTGTTGATGATAGTGTATGTGCTCAAGATGGGCTAACTCATGGAAAAGGAGTTTTCCCTGAGTAAAATGCGTATGACTGACACTAGTTAACTCGTGGTGTCAATTCTTTTTTTTGTGTGTTTAACGATCTTCATGTTTTCTTTAGAAAAGATCACTTTTTGTTCTTAACTTTTGTTTTGTGCCATGATTTTATATTTGCAACGCTACCCTATACGTCCTTATCATTTAGGGCGTTACACATAAAATAAGGGTCGAGGCACCTTTGTCTTATCTGTTTCTGTTAATGTGGAGAGGTATCACTAATACTAATCTTTTTAGCGAATGATTTTGTTTTCTTCTATGTACAGAATCCACCCTCGTTACAAGCAGGACGTGGCCCAGCGGTTAGTGCTGGGTGCCCTCAACGTGGCGTACGGTCAGAAAGACGTGGTTTTCCAGGGTCCCTTCCCCTCAGCCTTCATGAAAGGTCAACACACTCTGGACGTTCAGTACGATCATGGCCATGCCAAACTGACCGTCAATAATAACAAAGGATTTGAGGTGTGAAATGTGTGTGTGTGTGTGTGTGTGTGTGTGTGTGTGTGTGTGTGTGTGTGTGTGTGTTTACGTTTTTTTTCAGATTACCCTCTCACAGCATCTATAGATCTGGTGCTATATGCACAGAGTTTGCATACAAACGATACAGGTTTACTGTTTACTACAGGTTGTCTTCCTATTTTGGTGTAAGAACGACTATTTGAGCATTTTAACATTTTGATTTTACATTTCTCTTCTCTGAATAGCCCATCTAAACACAAAGCGTCAAGTTTATTAAATAATTTGAGTAACTAATATGAATAGTAGCTGACCAGATACTTTCGACAAACAAACATAGCCGAAAAAAGTTGCAGCAATACCCTATAGTTTTTTTTAGAACAATATTGGTTGATATGACTTATTAGTAGCTTAACATTTCTTCTGACTATGTGTTTATTTTCTGTCCATTGCTTTAGGTGTGCTGCAGCGTGAGCAACATGACGCACTGTGACGACCGCCATGACGCCTGGGTGGCTGCACTAATCACAAAGCACCAAGCCAGTCTCGTGACCCTTAACACTTCCGGCTGCGGCACGCGTCACGTGGTGGGAGTACGCTACGAATGGCGGACGAGTCCCTGCGAGTTCAAACAGTGCAGTCTGTACGACAGTGCTTCGGGATTACCCGCCCCTCCCTACATCTCTCACGACCTGGAGCCCAACCAGGGACCTGAGATCATTGGCTAGCACTGGGATAAGCTCTCATAGCTTGCATGAAAACCTTCTGACTTGGTCATTAAAACTTCATGGTACCTTTATCTAAGATATGTTTTGTGTGCGTGCTTGTGCGTGGGTTCGTGTGTGTGTGTGTGTGTGTTTGTGTGTGTGTGTGTGTGTGTGTGTGTGCAGGGGCGGATCTAGGGGCCGGGGTTCCCGGGGTTCCCGGACCCCCCCCCCCCCCCCCCCGCAATGACTAAAAAAAAGGACAGAAAAAAAGAAAGAGTTTGTTTATGTGAATAAAAAAAAACCTGATGTCTCAGATTGTACGAGATCGCTCCATTTTCCTTGATTTTTATCAACATTTTCCGGGGGAGGGGGGGGGGGGGGGGGAAGGGGGAATGCCGGTCACCCTAGGAGCCGGCCTTTGTATTTTAAGTGACGGTTTTGGAAAGTAGTTGGGCAATTTGTTGGCTCACGTTGCACAAGATCGGTGAATTGTCCTTGTTTAGATCCAAATTTGTCTTCTTAAATTTACTTTTTGGCAGGTGTTTTAGGGGAAGTTTCTTGTCTAAGATTGCACCAGATTGCTCCATTTTCCTTGTTTTTATCAACATTTACTGGGGGGGGGGGGGGGGGCATGCCCCCTAACCCCTCTGAGGAGGTTCAAACACTTCGCGTCCTGAACTAAACGTTTCCCTAAAAGAAATTTGGAAACCCCCCTTAAAAAATATGTGATTCGCCCCTGGTGTGTGCGTGTGGTGTGTTGATTTCCCGGCTTCTTTCCTGAAAAGGTTTTTACAAGAAAACTAAATATTGTGATGATCGTTGGAAAAATGATTTGTATACACACACACACACACACACACACACGTACGCACATACCCGTGCCCCCTCTTTCTCCCCCCCCCTCCCCACACACACAATCACGGGCGCGGCACTGTTTTGCGTAATTATGTTACCACGCCAGAGAGGGGCGGCCCAGAGCAAAGGGTTGCTCCTTCACGTGCTGCACAAGTTTTATGCTCTCCACGCAGAAAGCGTATTTCTCCAACACGCACCGTGGGGGTTGTGTTACAGCAAGTCATCGTCGTGGGGGTGTATTTACAATACTGTCGAACCTGTCCTTGTGACCTCCTCTCGACAGCGAGTACTTGCCCATCATTCCCAAGATCCCAGACAAGTGTTTCTTCTATGGAATCATCTGTCCATGCCGACCGCATGTCGGTCGTGACCTTTTTTGGTCGCTTCCTTGGTTGGTCGATTTTAACAGGTTCGACTGTACAAGTGTTTCTTCTGCCGGGCCACTGGTCGCTCGTTCCCCCCGCAAACGCTAACAGCGTCTGCACTAAAAACGACGCCGAACGAAAACGGCACACATCGTTTTGTTCCGTCGTCGTTGTCGTTCCCGTCTTCCCCACAACCTCTATATCATTAGATAACACGTGTGTGAAAACGTACAAGTAAACACACACACACACACACACACACACATACACACACCACCACCACTTCCATCACTACCACGAAAACACATGTGCATACACTGTGACGCGCGCGCACATCCGCAAACACATGCGGCTCTACAACGGCAGAAGTCAAATCTAATGTAAGTTCGTGCGGTGCCCACAAACAAATGTATGCGATGACGGGGCCAAAACCCAACGAAATCGCTGAAAGCACGGGTTGAACCCTGTCTGCGCCGTGTGAACTTTAACTAAAACCACCTGACATCGCGATTTGCATAGGAAAAACGCCGCTTTGGATCGGTCCATTTCAGGTGTGACCTGGGGGGGGGGGGGGGGGGATTTTGTTTGAGTCATGCAAACTCGGTCCATTAGACATTAAATTAAATTTTGTCTAAGTTTGTAAAATAAATAGTTGATAGCATTGTAGATTTGTGTTAAGCCATCTTTCATTCAAAACTAATCAGGAATGGATGATTTATGAAGCGATTCAAAATCATAAAAGTGATCCTACCAAAGTTACCACCCCTACGGTTTGGAACAGGCGAGGAGACCATTTGGACTCGTGTCGCCTGGTTGTTCTTTTCAGCAATAGCCGCGTGACGAGATGGATGCAGGCAGGATGAGGATGTAGGGTACTAGCAATTCGAGAGAAGAAAAAAGACTCGCATAAATAAAAAAAACACGTTTTATTAGCATTGCCAGTTTTAATTATACGTGCTTTTGCTTAATTGGCGGTAAGATGTTTTGTGAGATGTGGAGTAAGGTGTGTCATTTCACGATACTTCTCCATTTCTCAGTTTCTGGGACTCTTATTGTCTTTATTTATTTATTTCTTCTGCGAAGTGTTGTCTAGTTTTTATATTTAGTCAAGTTTTGACTAAATATTTTAACGTAGAGGGGGGAATCGAGACGAGGGTCGTGGTGTATGTGTGTGTGTCTGTCTGTCTGTCTGTGTGTGTGTGTAGAGCGATTCAGACCAAACTACTGGACCGATCTTTATGAAATTTGACATGAGGGTTCCTGGGTATAAAATCCCCGAACGTTTTTTTTCATTTTTTTGATAAATGTCTTTGATGACGTCATATCCGGCTTTTCGTGAAAGTTGAGGCGGCACTGTCACGCCCTCATTTTTCAACCAAATTGGTTGAAATTTTGGTCAAGTAATCTTCGACGAAGTCCGGACTTCGGTATTGCATTTCAGCGTGGTGGCTTAAAAATTAATTAATGACTTTGGTCATTAAAAATCTGAAAATTGTAAAAAAAAAATAAAAATTTATAAAACGATCCAAATTTACGTTCATCTTATTTTCCATCATTTTCTGATTCCAAAAACATATAAATATGTTATATTTGGATTAAAAACAAGCTCTGAAAATTAAATATATAAAAATTATTATCAAAATTAAATTGTCGAAATCAATTTAAAAACACTTTCATCTTATTCCTTGTCGGTTCCTGATTCCAAAAACATATAGATATGATATGTTTGGATTAAAAGCACGCTCAGAAAGTTAAAACAAAGAGAGGTACAGAAAAGCGTGCTATCCTTCTTAGCGCAACTACTACCCCGCTCTTCTTGTCAATTTCACTGCCTATGCCATGAGCGGTGGACTGACGATGCTACGAGTATACGGTCTTGCTGAAAAATGGCATTGCGTTCAGTTTCATTCTGTGAGTTCGACAGCTACTTGACTAAATGTTGTATTTTCGCCTTACGCGACTTGTTCGTTGTTTGGTATGGTATGTTCGAGCACAAGTTCGTAGGTAATCTTGAACTTTAGCGTGTTAAATTCATAGCTCACAAGGAACTTAGTCGATAAATATCGACAGGGGGCGGACAAATGGTTTACATGTGAAATGTGTGTATATGGGTGTGGTTCTGAAACAAACAAACCATGTGAACCCCCCCATCCCACCGCTCGCGGGCTGAACGACTGACGTCACATGTCGCTTCGGTCTTTTCCAGAACACCGCGTGTACATAATACACAATTCGATCGCGTAGCACTGCCAATGCACATTTTCGCAACGAAAACCGTGCTACTGTTTCTTGTGTGTTAAATCTGAAAGCAATATAAGTGAACGAACAATTGAAAACTGATATCACGTTACTAAACTCCCAAAAGTAATAAATTACTTCTGACTGCGGTACACAATACGGCAGTCACCTCTGCGAATGCTGTCGAAGAATCTAACCGAAAGTAAACATTCTGGGAATCTACGCGCATCGGCCTTGACGCAAGTTCAATACTGAGCCAATGAGCTCGCCGCGGCGAAGTTGGCCGCTGTAAGTCTCGCAGCGCTGGCTGGCTGAGCGAGTTGCGTGTCCATCCATATTAGGTCAAAGCCGCACCGTACACCAGATTAGTAGGTGCTTGATTTTGGTATTTTGATTTTACATAACATTAAACCTTTCTTGGGGTTCATGGTCATGGCAACAGCCATAATAATATTATATCATGTATAATATTACATTTCAGCATATTTGAATTACATGTCATCATACCAAACTGTCATACATTTTTATTCCTACATCATTCTGATTGATCACAACCAAACCTACTATCAGTGGACACATCCAAATGTAAGCGCCTGTTCTTGACAACTTTTAATCGATCTAAAAATAGCAACTTGCTGGGCCCTTTGCCGCCAACAGACACTGTTTGGCCTGTAGGTAAAATGTACAATGTATTTTCTGATTTGTGCACAAAAGCTTTTTTTCTTTTTTCTTTTTTTTAACATAACAATGTTTAATGTCACTGTATGTTTAAAAGACCATGGTCATATTTGTAAAAAAATGTTAAATTAGAAAATAAATAACATTTTGGTTCATGATTTTTCCTACACCTGTGCTAAAAATAAGAAATAAAAATGTCGGGTATATAAGTCACTCAAATACAGCTAGGTATGAATGGCTCGGTTTGAGTTTGTTGCAGTTGACCCTGCACAATGCGACATATCATGTTTTTGTTGAACAATTTTGACGTCACCCCTCCCATAGGGTGACGTATTTCACAACTTCCTGTGTTACACAAACTCTGTGATGACCAATTTTGACGTCACCCCTCCCATAGGGTGACGGATTTCACAACTTTCTACAGATGAACAATGTTGCCTTCACCCCTCCCATAGGGTGACGGATGTCACAACTTCCTGTGTACACAAACTGATGACGTATTTCACAACAAAATGGCGCTGCCCATGGTCAACCTCTAAACTATCCGTATAGAATGGGGGCGTCCTCGCCCCCATAATAATTCAGAGGCATTTAAGTCTCCAAATTTGTAGAACCTGCACTTGTAATCATAACAAGCCATTTTAGATCCCTTTGAAGTTACGGAATGAACCCCGATGAACTGTACGAATGCAGTTCGTTTACATGGGTCAAAGAAGGAATTATCCGTATGAGCGAACAAGGGAGACAACTCTTTCGTGTAAATGATGTCCCATGGTTGACAAGTACGCCATTTTCGGTGCATTTTCGTCGATTGAACAACCAAATTAATTAATTATGCTTAAGTTTGGAGCTCAATCCGTCAATTAAATTCACGACAAATGTTCTTTGGCTTGCTTACATGGACTTGTATCAAAAATAAGTAAAAAATGTCACTGGATTCTGAGCTATGAATTTAACACGCTAAAGTTCAAGATTACCAGTTCGTAAATGATTCTTGATCAGTGCGTTATTGACTCTAGCATGAAAACGGAAACAAACTTGCATCGGTCTCGAATAGCATTAACTGCTGAAGAGACAATAAACAATCATAACCAACCAGAAGCCTATCATACTAGAAGTATGTATCTACTATTACCAGCAGTCGACACGCGGTGATACATATGCCATTTGACCTTTCCTTGGGGATATCCCGCACTAAAATAGAATATGGGTTTGTGGGAAAGCTGTTCAAGGGCACTCACGCACTATATTTGATTTTCAATACACGACTCAAAACCTTTAGGATAAATCAAAAAGATTAACATACAAGTACATAGAGTTCAGAAAAGAAGAAAAAAAGTTTAAAAATTATGATTTACAAAAGTCTTTGGGGACTCGGAACTCAAGACCACTGGTGCACCTAAGCCAGGGCGAATAATTACAATAACAACACGTTTTTTTGTCAATTAAAATCTGAAAAGGTCCCAAATGGGCTGAAGGGACGTTAAAAACCAACAACCTTCGCAAACATGTGTTGGTTTTACCTTTTCCTGACAAGATACCAGTCAACCCAAGTTGTTTGTTGTGATCATTCTTTATACCTGGCTAATTATTACGCTTTTTGCAGCATTTAAAATGCATGATTTATTCATGACACGCAAGAATTTGGGAACTGTCGCTCACAGGGGACACTCGCGGGAGGATGGGGAGTGGTCTCCCTTGCAATTTGTGCAGGTAAGTGGTGTTGAGCATGGTTCCCTCCTCACCACTCACGCACTTGTCTTCTGCTGACATCCAGCCCTCGAGTGGCCAAATCTCTGGCAGTTTAACTTAAACCTCCCTTAACTTCTCTGTTAATAGTCAAATGTTTAAAGCACAACAAAGTTAAAAACAAAATTGGAATTTCAAATTGAAAGGATATTTTCATGCCAGAAAATGGTAACATAAAAAAGTTAAAATTGCTTCCCTCAAAAAAGCCGGGGAAAAAAGCCAGATTGAGCAATTTCTAAGGTCAGATAGGAGTTAATGATGAGCAGAGCAGTAGTCTGGAAACACGCATGACATAACATGTGCCAACTAAGCACTCAAGGGAGTTTACGGGTTTCAACCCCACAACAAGGACCCTATACAAGAACCAAAACTCGGTTTACATATTACATCCCGCAAATGGCCGAAGACAACCGTTCAGTGTTGCATTATTCTAGAAGTATGTGAGCATGCAAGTATGCAACTTATTCAGCAACACCCAAAGACCCGCACAGGCACATTCAAACTATGAGACAGGCTTCTATATCATTTAAGAGGGCAGGTTGTAAATAAAACATACAAGTATCGCCAAAATGAAGATAACACACATTTGCACGCATTTCGACAATAAACACGAAATGAACAAGGTGGTTTTTTTGTTTTGTATTTTATTTTGTTAGACACCCACATCTCAATTTCTTGTTCTTGTTCATATTTTGTTATCTATACAAAATTACATACACAGGAAGGAGAGTTTTAAAGAATTAAGGACAGAGTGTAAAGTCAGTAAAGGCAGAAAAATAGAAAAGAGGAAAGAATAGCCACAAATAAATGCTAACATGTACTAACTAATCATGTATAAAGCTAACAAGTCTGGACTTTTGAGTTCCCAGGGTCATCCCTTTTCGGGGATGAGACTTTTGCGTGTATTGCCGTTTGTTATACCCTTCGAGTGATTAAGAGAATATTAATGAATACAGATAGATTACAGGGCTTGAAGGCAGAAAACAGTGCAGATAAAAAGCAAGACAAGAGACAGAAGATGAGAAACAAGAAGAAAGGATAGACAGTGGGAACATTGTTGCCCTGTGTTGCCAGCCAGGGGGTAGCCTATTTCAATCCGCGGGATACCCTCGCGGTAAATAATAAAATAAATCTTCACTAAAACAGTTTTTAATCTTCAATAAAACTGTTTTCTAAAATCAGTCTGGGGCACCCATCCACTGGCGCCCAGTCATATGGGCATACAAGGTAACGAAGCTGCTGACAAGGAAGCAAAAAATACTCTGGAGATGGCGGTTCCACCGCTTTCTGAACAATCTGTCCCTTTCACCGACCTTCGTCGAAAGACCCTTTTATACAGTTTAAAACTCTGGCCAGACCGTTGGTCTACCTGCAAGGAAAATAAACTATACAAGATACGCCCTGAGCTATCAAAGCCCTTGCCTTTGATGGCTTCAAGTAGAAAAGAAGAAAGTGTTTTGGCTAGGTTACACACTGGTCACACTTATATAACACATGTTCACCTGCTTAAAAGAGAAGAGGCACCACGGTGCCACGCCTGTGATAATAGTTTTACTGTGATACATTTTCTCACTGAATGCACTGATCTGTATGATTAAAGTATTTTGACACCTCTATTTTGAAACAGATTTTTATGGAGACCAGCTCTGCAGCTCTCTTTAGATTGTTAAGGGAGTCTGGCCTTTATTTTAAGATTTGAATTTAAAAGATCCATGACACGTAGGGTTTCGACTTAACTTTTGTGTTTCCTTCGGGTAACGTTTCTGACTTTGTTTTTTGAAATTGGTTTGATTTAAATTTGTGTAATGTTAAACTTGTGGGGTCTTGATTTGGCCTATATGGTCCGCTGGACCCAAAAAGCAACAACAATCAAATCAAACCCTGGAAGTTCATGCCTACCTTTAGAGTGTTACCTTCCGAAGCTCAGTTACAAGCTACTCGCTATGCACGAGCTAAATTGAACACCGTAGTAGTGGCTTCGAGAGTACTGAGGTCAAGTAGTGTGTGTTCTCCTGGGACTCGGTCATGGACCATTTATCCTGGACCGCCAACTAGCTCTCTCTCCGCCCTTTCTCTCTATTACGAGGTAGCGCCTCTCGCATTTAGGAACCTACGCTTACATGGCCTTTCAGAAATCAGGGGGATGTCACATCCGGTGTCGATTGTAAAAATGGACGAAGTTGCCGAGGTAAGTTCTGAAAATGCTAAAATAAACTCAGCTAAAGTGCATATGGAACATGTTTATCGATGAGTTTTGTTAAGTTTAGTTTGGAGTTTTGGAAAATCCAGTTCATTGTCACCTCCCATTGTCACAAATAACTGGAGCGTGCTTTCTTTTCACTGTCTTCGAATCGCTGGCCTTTCAAACCGGACGCCAAGCGCCCCTGAAAGTCGAGCGTCGTAACCTCGAAGGGTCACGTGACGAGTTGGCGGTCCAGGCTATTTGGTCTATGGTCTCGGTGTAGTAAATTTACCCTCAGTTACTTCCTCGTTTGCTTCCAAAGTAAGCTCTTATTTCGACCCATGCATGCGAAAGTGAGGGAAGTACTTCTAAGGTCGCCCAAAACTTTGGAAATAGTTGCTAACTTCCCCTATAACCACATGGACCCAGACGATACTTAGACCGCTTGATGCATGCATTGCAGGACAAAAAACGTGGCCATTAGAGTGGGCAATTCTGGTGCTGAAGAAGATATTTTGACAATGGGCACTCAAACCCTGGTTCTTCAGCCAGACAAACATGCCTGCTGAGACTGCGTTTATGTGCATAAGATTTGTTGCACACATCATCCTTGAAAGGTGTGGTGCCTGCATGCATGTTAATGTGACAGTCGCACACACACACACGTGCGCACGCACACACGCACACTCCAACACACACACACACACACACACACACACACACACACACACACACACACACACACACACACACACACACACACACACACACACATAAGGAAGGCAACGAACTAAGCGTACCAGAACCGACCTGCTAGACCTAAGTCATGCAATAGTACCTTACCTTGACCCGCTCCACAAAATAAGTACTCGATGGGGAAACAGAGCTTATCTCTTTTTAAAGGAAACAAACTTGCATCGGTCTCGAATAGCATTAAAATGCTGAAGTGACAATAAACAATAATAATCAACTATGTCTTATTAGTTTGCTTTTTACAGTTAGTCAAGTTTTGACTAAATGTTTTAACATAGAGGGGGAATCGAGACGAGGGTCGTGGTGTATGTGCGTGTGTGTGTGTGTGTGTGTGTGTGTGTGTGTGTGTGTCTGTGTGTGTCTGTGTGTGTGTGTAGAGCGATTCAGACTAAACTACTGGACCGATCTTTATGAAATTTGACATGAGAGTTCCTGGGAATGATATCCCCGAAGTTTTTTTTCATTATTTCGATAAATACCTTTGATGACGTCATATCCGGCTTTTTGTAAAAGTTGAGGCGGCACTGTCACACCCTCATTTTTCAATCAAATTGATTGAAATTTTGGCCAAGCAATCTTCGACGAAGGCCGGACTTCGGTATTGCAATTCAGCTTGGTGGCTTAAAAATTAATTAATGACTTTGGTCATTAAAAATCTGAAAATTGCAACAAAAAAAATAAAAAATAATAAAACGATCCAAATTTACGTTCATCTTATTCTTCATCATTTTTTGATTCCAAAAACATATAAATATGTTATATTTGGATTAAAAACAAGCTCTGAAAATTAAAAATATAAAAATTATGATTAAAATTACATTTCCGAAATCGTTTTAAAAACTACTTCATCTTATTCCTTGTCGGTTCCTGATTCCAAAAACATATAGATATGATATGTTTGGATTAAAAACACGCTCAGAAAGTTAAAACGAAGAGAGGTACAGTAAAGCGTGCTAGGAAGCACAGCGCAACCGCTACCGCGCCAAACAGGCTCGTCACTTTCACTGCCTTTTGCACTAGCGGCGGACTACGTTCAGTTTCATTCTGTGAGTTCCAGAGCTTGACTAAATGTAGTAATTTCGCCTTACGCGACTTGTTTGTTATTGAAAACGAAAAGAATGATTTGGAGAATGATTTCAACTATTCTTAACATGGTGGTTAGAACTCTGTTCAACTAGGGTAACAATCGTCCGTAGCTTTCTGTCAACGATATCGACAAAAATGTCTAGTGTTCAAGATATGCATGCACACCACAGTTAAGCCATACATTAATTGTTCGAAGTTAACTTTGCATAGCTTGCTGCACGACGTTTTGGCACTGGATGGTCGGTACAAAGACTTTGCGAAGTCGACTGTATTAAGGACCGCGAAGGAGAAAGAGGTTGGTTATGATAAATAGTCAGGTTATTTTCCTGTGCCAAGGTCAGATACACTAATATAACCTGCCCCAGAATGAAGCCTGTGCTGCGACTTCTGTCTTGTGTGTGGCGCACGTTATATGTCAAAGCAGCACCGCCCTGATATGGCAGACACTTTGTTCTAAAGCAATACGCAGTGGCCTGGCAAACAAAAGATAAAAGCAAACGGACTAGATAAGTACGCTGAACCGGTCCCAAAACTTTCAGTGGACAATTCAGCGTTCTACAGTCATGGCGTCTGCGTGGGTCTTGATTTTCGTGTTCGCCGCGTTTTTTCCCCAGGGTATTTTTGTTTCTTTTTCTACTCTTGACGTTATGCTTTTTGTACTTCTGTCCCTTTGTAGCTGCGTTGTTTGAGGCGGTTTTTAGTCTTTTGATTGTTGTTCGTTTGTTGCTTTATTGTGCTGTTTTGTGGTTTCTGATGATGTGTTTCGACCCAGCCTCCACATCCAGGCAGCAAAAAAATGCTCTGGAGATGGCGGTTCCACCGCTTCCTGAACAATCTGTCCCTTTCACCGACCTTCGTCGAAAGACCCTTTTTTACAGTTTACAACTCTGGCAAGACCGTTGGTCTACCTGCAAGAAAAATAAACTATACAAGGTACGCCCTGAGCTATCAAACCCCTTGTCTTTGATGGCTTCAAGTAGAAAAGAAGAAAGTGTTTTGGCTAGGTTACACACTGGTCATACTTATGTAACACATGTTCACCTGTTAAAGGAGAAGAGGCACCATGGTGCCACGCCTGTGATAATAGTTTTACTGTGATACATTTTCTCACTGAATGCAGTGCATGGCCATGTTGGGTTTGATGCGTGCATGCCTGGTTTTCTCCTGTGGATGGGTGTCGGCACAGGAGGTCTGCCCGCTGTCCTCAGCCAACATGCTCCGTCTTCATGGCAGCTCAGATTTTTTATCGAGGTTCTCTCCTCTAGATCCGCCGTGTTTCACCTAGGGGCTTGCGCTGCCTAGTTGATAGGGTCACCTCGTAGAGGATGTGGTCATAGACCACGCACGGTCGGTCTTGGGATAGGGAAACGTTATGCTAGTCCGGAGGGATTACGCCACAATGGCCACCTCGCGAAGACCCAGGGTCCTAGACTAGGGAGGTCCAAGGGGGAGCACCGGAAGGGCTACCCCTCTACCCGCACCTCCAACACAATCCCTTCCCCTGGTAGCTTCATTCCCAAGGAGGAAACAGAGCTACCTGCAACACCCCGCTGAATGCACTGATCTGTATGATTTACGAGAAGTATTTTGACACCTCTATTTTGAAACATATTTTTTAGGGAGACCAGCTCTATAGCTCTCTTTGGATTTGTAGGGAGTCTGGCCTTTATTTTAAGATTTGAATTTAAAAGATCCTTGACACGTAGGGTTTCGACTTAACTTTTGTGTTCCCTTCGGGTAACGTTCCGGACTTTGTTTTTTGAAATTGGTTTAATTTAAATTAGTGTAATGTTAAACTTGTAGGGTCCTGATTTGGCCTATATGGTCCGCTGGACCCAAAAAGCAACAACTATCATATCATCATTTCGCTCTCTGCTTTTAGACAATTTCTCCCTCATTGGCAATTATGATAGTCTTCCAACTACAAATCAGCAGTGATTCTCACGATCAGTTTCTGCTGTTGTTGTAGTTTGATTTATTTGTATCTTTTTATATTTAGTCATGTTTTGACCCGAGGGGGTCATAGAGGGGGAATCGAAACGAGGGTCGTGGTGTGTGTGTGTGTGTGTGTGTGTGTGTGTGTGTGTGTGTGTGTGTGTGTGTGTGTGTGTGTGTGTGTGTGTGCGTGCGTGTAAAGCGATTCAGACCAAACTACTGGACCGATCTTTATGAAATTTTACATGAGAGTTTCTGGGAATGATATCCCCGAAGTTTTTTTTCTTTTTTTTCGATAAATACCTTTGATGACGTCATATCCGGCTTTTTTGTAAAAGTTGAGGCGGCACTGTCACACCCTCATTTTTCAATTAAATTGATTGAAATTTTGGCCAAGCAATCTTCGACGAAGGCCGGACTTCGGTATTGCATTTCAGCTTGGTGGCTTAAAAATTAATTAATGAATTTGGTCATTAAAAATCTGAAAATTGTAAAAAAAATTTTTTTTTATAAAACGATCCATATTTACGTTCATCTTATTCCTCATCATTTTCTGATTCTAAAAACATATAAGTATGTTATATTAAAAACAAGCTCTGAAAATTAAAAATATAAAAATTATTATCAAAATTAAATTGTCCAAATCAATTTAAAAACACTTTCATCTTATTCCTTGTCGGTTCCTGATTCCAAAAACATATAGATATGATATGTTTGGATTAAAAACACGCTCAGAAAGTTAAAACGAAGAGTGGTACAGAAAAGCGTGCTATCCTTCTCAGCGCAACTACTACCCCGCTCTTCTTGTCAATTTCACTGCCTTTGTCATGAGCGGTGGACTGACGATGCTACGAGTATACGGTCTTGCTGAAAAATTGCATTTCGTTCAGTTTCATTCTGTGAGTTCGACAGCTTGACTAAATGTTGTATTTTCGCCTTACGCGACTTGTTTTCTCTCTCATTTTGACCTTTGTTTTAACCGTTTTATGTAGACATTGATTTCTCTTTCATCACTTCTCTAATGATTTCTGTCGTGTTTTTAACTTCTTCTTTTTTAACGCTAAAATACAATATTTTGGTAGTCCCAAAAGCACACGTACTAAGTTGGATGTGTTTGTCGTTTGTATTGTGTTCACCACATCTGCAGTACCTATCAGAGAAGGAAGGTTGCACAAGCTTGCACGTTTTCAAGATGTATAGTGTAACACTCTAGTCCCTCTCAAACATTACGAGGGTAGATGATCAAACGGATGATCGGATAGATAGAGAAAGAAATGAACGGAAAACAACAAGTGTTTTGATTGTCGTTGGCTCTAGGACCCCAAACCATTGTACAGCATTTTGTAATGTGCTAGAGATTCACGATGCAAATATAACCTTTAAGAATATGTGTGCATCCTTTTCGAGTAGCAGAAGTCGCAGAAGTAAAATTTACGTTTATATACACGATGAAGTCAATTTCCTCAGGCGATTGTGCCTTGAAACTGGCCACCTACTTCGGTGACCACATGGTGTTACAACGCGCCCCACAACAAGCCGTCTTGTGGGGCACTGCAGACACTGAGGGCGACACCATCACCGCCAAGGTCACAGGTCAAGGGTCACAAGGTACAACGGTCACGGCCAAAGTGTCCCAGGGGAAATGGAAGCTGGAACTTCCGGCACAGACTGGGAAGGGACCGTTCACCGTTGACGTCAGCTCCAGTGACGGTCACGTGATGCTACATGACGTGTTGTTTGGTGACGTGTGGCTGTGTTCAGGACAGAGCAACATGTACTTCAGCTTCAGCCGTGTTAGTAATGTAGAAATCTATCTCTGTCTGTGTTGTGTCTCTGGCTCCAGGAAGAAATTTTCAATCATTAATGGCTGGGATTGAACCCATTATAGAGGGTTTTTTCTGTGTTTCCAGGTGTGAACATTCACTGCAGTCTGTAAGCAAGGCAAGGCAAGGCAAATGATGTATTCAAGAAAACCCATTAAGGGTACATGAAAAAACTAAAAAACAATAAAAAAAATGAAAACGGTTTCAACATGCATATATACATTTAAGCTCAATCTGATGGGGAAAAAAAGGATTTCATAATTCAAACAAAACTGACAATATAATTATACCATTTTAAAATATCGGCACCAATTCAGAATTTTGAAATACATTTTATAAGGTGATTTTAGCTTTACAAAACTAGTTTCTTTGTTGTGGAAAACAAACGTTGGAACTTATTCACATTAGGATTTTTGCGATACTGAAATGATCAACGAATTTGCTCAGTTCACTGGGAAAACTGCAAATAAACACATGATGATAATCATCCCCAATATCGCCATTATTATACTTTACACACACTTTTTCATTTTGTAATATATTCAGAAACCTTCCTTTCTGAATAGGCAACTTGTGATTTAGCGTTCTAAAACGCAAAAATAATAATCCCAAATGTTGTGGTAATACATTCAAATATTTGTCATACATAAAAGTCTGTTTATAAAGCCGATAATTGCAAAACAAATGACTGGAATTTAAATAAGAAAATCACATCTGCACATACTGGTCTTTTAGACCGGACGGAATCGTCCAACACTTGTGTACAAATGCAGGCACTTACACTCGCGACCTTTTTTCCATATCACAGGTGATTAACGCCACAGCAGAGCTGCATCACGCATTGCAGTTCCCTGACATCCGCTTCACAAGGGCCAAGCTGGTCGAGAGCGCCACACCCCAGGACACCATGGCCTTTGACATTCCCTGGACCGGTCCCAACTCAAGTTAGCCCTTACTGTATTCCTATGCTTGAAAGTATTATGTTGGATCGCATCAGACAAAAAAGCTGAGCGGTTAGACGTGGTAAAAAAAAGTTTGTTAATAGATTGACTCGGATTTCTGTTAGTACCCTACCCTACTTGCCCATCGCTAACATCCCACACTTCTCAGTCTATCTCTGATTACTTTTCAGTTTGTCCAATGTTCACCTTTCACAATCTTTTCTTCTATTAAGTGGATTCCCGCCGATGGATCGTATGCAGTTTGTCCATGTGGATACATGTAACATGGCTTGCTGTGTCTTACAAGGTTTACACGACATGTCTTTTTAAACATTGAAATGCGAGCGAAAGCGATTTTCTTTTTAAACGGAGTGTAAACCTGGTATGAAACAGCAAGCCATGTAGTATTCTGTTCCTCCTACATTCTGTATTTACGTGACTCGTACTCCAAACGTCTCGGTGTTGAAACGTCCGAATAGAAGACGCATTTTATGGAACCTAGATCTCTTCCAAAGCCTCATGAAATCTGTGACGTCAGAGCAAAAAAGATGTCACTCTAGAAAGGTTAGCCTGACATGTACATTTTGAGAAAAAACAGCAAACACAAAAGTGACTGAGAATGACGTTTTGTCTCGGTGACTTTGTCATAATGAGCAGTGGAAAATTAGGTATCTGCCAGACTAATGTTAGGCGACCTCGTTTACATGATATATCATGTATGAGTACATGCTTTTGTTATGACAGTGGTTGGTCTCTCTCACGTATGTAGGAACATATGAAAAGTTCTCTCTCATGGCGTTCCAAAAGCAGCTCGTGGTATATTTCACATTTAAAGTACACCAGAATAACAGAGAAAGAGCTAGGCAGCGCGTGGTATATGTCACTTTATGTTTTCTTGCAGGCTACATTGGTTCATCCTCAGCGGTGTGCTGGCTATTCGCGGAGTATCTGCACGACAAACTGAAGTATCCCATTGGCCTGGTAGAGTCGTCCTGGGGTGGTACCCCTCTTGAAGCCTGGTCACCCCCACAAGTCTTCACGGCGTGTGCACAGCATAACAAACGGTTCGGAATTAGAATTCTATTTTGAGAGTAGTGCATGCCGGCGAATTGATTTGATTCTAAATCAGTAGCGTAGTCGGTGTCAGAAGATTGCTGGCCTTTAAGTGTGATTTAAACATTGTAAATAGTAACTGAAAAAACCACATCCAATACCCCGGTGGAGAACGGACGGAAGAGACGCTTCCGACCGGCCTTTACTGCACCAACTACAAGGCAGAGGTATACGCTCTCATTCAGGCAGCACACACCATCGCGAAAAGAGCAGAGCACAACACAAATGTCGTCTTCCTAACAGACGCCCTCTCTGTGCTGCAAGCCTATAACAGTGACAGTCAACCCTCATTGAAGAAGGCCCTCAACAACATCAAGAGCCTACGGACAGTGCTTCAGTGGATCCCCTCACACTGCGGCATAGAGGGAAATGAGAAAGCCGATGACCTGGCAAAATCCGGTGCAGAAAAAGAACAAGAAGACAACGCCGTGAGCCTTGCCGAGCTAAATACCATCACTAAAGCCCTGTTCCGAACCCCGGCTCAAAAAGACAGCCTTCACCTGCTCACAAGACCAGAGCAGGTTACTATCTTTAGGCTGCGAACAGGGCACAACAGGCTGAACAAACACCTCCACTCAAAGCTGAAAGTTGTGCCATCCCCGATGTGTCCCTGTGGAGAAGCAGAGCAGGACACCCACCACATCCTACAAGACTGCGGGAACTTCCAGTTGTTGAGAAGGAAGATGTGGCCGGAGCCAACCCCCATCCAGGATAAGCTGTACGGCACGGCGGCGTCCCTGCAGATGACCACTACATTTCTAAATTGGACTGGTCTCCACGTGTAGCGGCAACAAGAAGAAGAAGAAGAAGTAACTGAAAAACTGTCTGTACAAATTGTATGTTTGGTACCATAACACTGCCCAGATTAAATGTTAATTTGCTTCTAAACGAAAGCAATAGTACACTGAAAAAACATTGTATACTCAGGGAAAATGTTTCTGTTGATGCACTGTGTGTGCAAGCTAACACGGGTGTGTACACTTGTGTTTGTGTGTGTGTGTGTGTGTATTCGTGTACATATTCCTGGCCTGTGTCTGTGTGTCTAGGTGTGTGCGTGTAATGCCACATGAAATGTGTCCGCAGGGCCCGCCATGGTAACGGCGTTCTGTATAATGCCATGATCCACCCGCTATTGAGCACCACGCTGTACGGTGCTCTCTGGTACCAAGGTGAGTACGTTTTGAAAGACAAGAAAGATCTCAGAGTTTAACTTGTCATATGAACCATATTTGCTTTGAAGCGTCTTTTCAAATGGCAAGTGCGCCTAAATGTTGTGAAAGAGTAATGATTGAATCTATAAAGCTGACTATATCCTTGATTCTTCCAAAGAAAAATGCTGGTTCATAAACACTTTTTTATGATTGCAAATTGAGATAATATTATAACTTTACATATTTTGGATTGTTTTATTTTTATGTTACTGCTATTATTACTTTGAACGAAGCATCTATTCGTGTGTAACGTGGGTCCTCACTGACTTTGCTTGAACCAGACAAATAATACCTATGACGACTTGAAGAAATGAACTGCAAATTTACATTCCTGTTGAAATGTAATATACATTTATATTTTAATTTCAGTACACAAACAACGATTAGATCCTGATGTGCCACTAACGAAGTACCCTGTATGTTGTTCTTCACTACTTAGGGGAGGCCAACACGGGGCGTGCCGAGCAATACGGTTGTCAGATCTCCAACATGGTGAAACAATGGCGGACACAGTTTCACCAGAAGTCACTCCAACAAACGTCAAACTCCTTCCCCTTTGGATATGTGCAGGTGCATAGGGTTTTCTATCTTTCTGTATGGTTTCCTTTTGTTGTCTGTATTTTACACAACTCGGCCCATTAGCGTTATTGTACTGCTTGAACTTATTGTTTTAATCGTAAATGAAGTGGTTTATGTATTGAGCCCTCTGAAAAGATCGCATTTAAAAAAAAAGAACATCGAACGTATGCCAAATTTCATAAGCATGTTCTTTAATTTTAGCTGTGTTTCAAAAATGGTACAATATTTTGATATCATGCCTTTAAGCTGTTACGGGTTTTTATCTTGATTTGAAGCTTTGGAAATTAATTTTTTGGGGGTCGAGTTTTGAGGTATACCTTCATTTGAGTTGGCAGTCACGTGAGCCACGTGAAAGATATTATCTGGCCTCAAATAGATCACGATGGCGCTTTTTAGGGCACAAACAGTTTAACTAAATGACACAAGTGTGATTTTGTTAAAATTTGTTACAATAAGTGCTACAGTTCTTTTTCTCCCCAAGTTTAGTTTGTGTTAGTTCACGTGGACTATTTTGATGTTCTAATTTGCCAAAGAAATGTTTTATATTATTGACAGTGGTCTCAATTCAGTTCATTGCAACTTTAGGCAACAGCATATAATGTAAACTCAAGCAGTTGATGTTGATGTGGCAACAATTGTGTGCTGAAATTTAGGGTCACTTCCAGAGCAATTGTTTTCCCCCTCCCCCTCGCCCTCAAATTGTTCCATACAAGTGTACTTTTGAGACTGCTTGCCAAGCTCTAATATTAACCACTAACAACTGGCACGGTAACAACCGGCACGGTAACAACCGGCACGGTTGGCCAAGTGGTAAGGCGTCCGCCCCGTGATCGGGAGGTCGTGGGTTCGAACCCCGGCCGGGTCATACCTAAGACTTTAAAATTGGCAATCTAGTGGCTGCTCCGCCTGGCGTCTGGCATTATGGGGTTAGTGCTAGGACTGGTTGGTCCGGTGTCAGAATAATGTGACTGGGTGGGACATGAAGCCTGTGCTGCGACTTCTGTCTTGTGTGTGGCGCACGTTATATGTCAAAGCAGCACCGCCCTGATATGGCCCTTCGTGGTCGGCTGGGCGTTAAGCAACAAAAAAACAACAACCCACAAACAGCTTATGTTTGCATGATAGAAAGAATACGCGTTTGAAGTAGTTGTGTTGTTTAAAAAAAAGAAATCGCAGCAGTCAAACAGTACAACACAACTCACACTTCCCTTTTCTTGAATGATTGCAATTATCTGAGACTATCTGAAGTATATTAAAAACTTTCTTCAGCTGGCGGGTAACTTTCACGACTCTTTGGTTGGAGCCTTTCCCGGAGAGAGGTGGGCCCAGACAGCTAACTACGGCTACAACCCTAACCCGGCTATGCCCAAAACCTTCATGGCCGTAGCTATGGATCTACCGGACTACAATTCTCCGTATGGAACGTAAGACTTGGCCAACAAAATGTTGTTTGCAGCCTTTTACATTGTGCTTGAACACATTTACATTTTAATATTTACTCTGAATGAACATTGTTTGTGTTCAAGAGGGGCAAACTGATGAAAACTGTCGTGAGTTTTACCTCAGCAAAATGTGTATAACTGACACTAGTTGACTCTTTGTGTCAATTTTCTGTGCCAATATTCGGTTTTCTTTGTAATGCCATATTGACGATGCTTCGTATTTATAATTTAGAGTCAGTGTTCTCTTGCCATTTCCGGTTCTCTAACCTAGAAAGGTATCCCCAGAACTGCATGTTTTTTTAAGGGAACTCTTTCTTTCTATGTGTAGAATCCACCCTCGTTACAAGCAGGACGTGGCCCAGCGGTTAGTGCTGGGTGCCCTCAACGTGGCGTACGGTCAGAAAGACGTGGTTTTCCAGGGTCCCTTCCCCTCAGCCTTCATGGAAGGTCAACACACTCTGGACATCCAGTACGATCATGGCCATGCCAAACTGACTGTCAATAACAACAACGGATTTGAGGTAAAATTGTGTTTGCTTTTGTTGTTTGTTTGTTTGATCATGTACGTAGATTTGTTTTGTCTACTTTAGTTGTGTGTGCATTTGTATTCCATGTTTTGTGTTTCATTATTCTCGTGTTTCTAAGAAGATCGATTTATCCCTGCCTCTGAGGTACAGGTATTAATTAGACATATTTATATAAGGGTGCCATACCCCCTTGTGTATCGGAACGACGTTTGAGCACCTTCTGGTTCCATACTTCTCAACTATAAAGAGTACAGGTGTAAATAACGCGCCATGTTTATAAAATGATGTGAGTGAATGATAATGAATGTTTGGAACAGACAAAAATAATACAGTATTAACTTAGATGGGTCCCCCCGCGGGTTAGGGGGAAGAATTTACCCGATGCTCCCCAGCATGTCGTAAGAGGCGACTAACTGATTCTGTTTCTCCTCTTACCCTTGTTAAGTGTTTCTTGTATAGCATATAGTCAATTTTTGTAAAGATTTTAGTCAAGCAGTATGTAAGAAATGTTAAGTCCTTTGTACTGGAAACTTGCATTCTCCCAATAAGGTAATATATTGCACTACCCTGGAGCAAATTTTTGATTGGTGCTTTTGAAACAATTGACAAGTGGCTCTATTCCCTCTCCCCCCTTTCCCCGTCGCTATATAACCTTCGTGGTTGAAAACGACGTTAAACACCAAATAAAGAAAGGAACTTGGATGGGACTTGCCCTCACGTTATCGAGCGCACGTTGTTTTTCTATTTTGCTCATCTGTTGCTTTGTACTTTTTCTGACCTTTGTGTTAATTCATGTCCAATGATTTAGGTGTGCTGCAGCGTGAGCAACATGACGCACTGTGACGACCGCCATGACGCCTGGGTGGCTGCACCAATCACGAAGCACCAAACCAGTCTCGTGACCCTTAACACTTCCGGCTGTGGCACGCGTCATGTGGTGGGAGTACGCTACGAATGGCGGACAAGTCCCTGCGATTTCAAACAGTGCAGTCTGTACGACAGTGCTTCGGGATTACCTGCCCCTCCCTACATCTCTCACGACCTGGAGCCCAACCAGGGACCTGAGATCATTGGGTAGCACTGGGATAAGTTCTCATAGCTTGAAGAACTTGTGACTTGGTCATTAAAAGTCATAGCACCTTGATCGAAGATATGTTTTGTGTGCGCGCTTGTTCATGAAAAATATAGGTTCGCGCGCACGTGTGTGTGTGTGTGTGTGTGTATGTGTGTGTGTGTGTGTGTGTGTGTGTGTGTGTGTGTGTGTGTGTGTGTGTGTGTGTGCGTGCGCGTGTTTCAGTGGTGTGTGTTTCCCGGCTTAACTCCTTAAGGTGTTACGAGTGTGTTCGGGTTGCGGTTCTTGCTCATGTTTATACTCACTGAGTTACTTCCCTTGGATCTGGATCTGAATCTGGATCTGGATAACCCGCCTGGGTTGGTGGTTTGCGGGTGCGAATGCGTATACGCACGGTTCAGTGTGCTGTCGCGAAAGGGTGTGTCATATGCACGGCTAGAACTAAGATACTTCTTGATTTCAGTAAATAGTTTCATTACATGTCAACTAGTTCGTTTTTAAATGATTTTTTAGAGATCGCCAAATGGTATTGTGTGAATAACATCATTCGATCGATTGTACGCACGGCGCCGTGCTTCTAGTAGCTCAGTCCATTCCTTCTTTCCGGTGTGGAAACAGACGTGTTTCTGGCGAAAGAATCGGCGTTTTCAACTCGCCATATCTTCATATTCATTCGGACTAGAACAACGAAATATAAATTTCTTGTAAAAAAAATCCCGAGCCTTGCGACTCTGGTAGTCATTTTCTTACGCGAAGCGGCCTTTGGTAGGTACGACAGTTTTAGTCACCCAAGTATATCTAAAACGCACGTGGACGAGTTTTCAATGGCGTATTTGAAGTCTGTGAATGTTGTGATTACAAATCATTTCGGGGCACCCCTCAGTCTATACGTACAGACAAACAAATTGCATGGAACGAAAGTTGAGAGGCTGGACTGTAAGTTGTTGTTTTGACTTCTACAAATCTCGCAGGTCTTTTATGCAAAACAGACTCAAAATTGCATTGTTCACGCAAGTGTAGATGACGAGACTATCGAAGGAATGGAATACACTTGCCTACAGATATAATAGACAGACACTGTCTATTTATATCTATGACTTACCCTAGCCCATATGTTAGAATAAAGAACATACTTTGCTCTTTTGAATGATGTATGATTTGGCACTGTACACAGGATTTTAGACCTGCCCCCGAAGTGATTTTTCCATAAACCCGTCAAAAAGCTCACTCTGTTTTGGCCGTAAAAAGCGCCCAAATGAAGTCAATTTCTAACCTGTGTCGTGTGTTCGAAGGAGTACATCTCAGCGATGCCATTGCCTTGCAACCTTAAAGAAATATATTTTAATAACCCGCTAAATGAACGGTTTTTTAGTGTGAAATAAAAGCCGGAGATTTGCTTCGTTTCTTTGCTGCGACACAAAACCAAAACCAACTATAGATCTGCGGTGACATTATGAGTTCGTTTTCGACATTGCAGTGAAGTTGCGTGGATCTTCGACGATTCCCGTTCGGTTTAATGTGGATAGAGCTTTGATTGAATGTAACTGCTTTGAAAAGTTACAACATGAGTCCTTGGGATCGATGTTTTTCGGTAAACTTCTTCGTATCCTTGACTTTACTTTTGACTTGAACAGATCCAGATCGGCTGGGGCTGTTGATCGCCTACACAGATCTATATGAAGTTGACTCGACACGGCGAACTGCCGAATCCGTGCCCTCTCGTCGGTCCTACCCCCAAATCCCTTACCAGCCTCAGACCCCACCTCACCATTCTAACCTCACTGGCGTACTATGTGTGATTATCCCTTCCTCATGAAAGAGAAAGTGGAGAAAGGGGAAAAATGAAGAAATGTTTTTTTTTTGACAAATTTTTTTAAGTCCAAAAAAGATGAGAAATATTCATAACAAATTCAGTTTTGGGTCTTTTTCAAATCTGTTTGATGCATCTTTTCTGTGACCATTGTGGCTATGCACTGACACACAAATAAGTGGAGAAAAGGGAGAAATGAAGATTTTTTCTCACTGCACAACAGTCAGGGATTAGGGTTACATGTTTAAATGTACATTGTCAAGAGGTCAAAACAAATTTTAAAAGCTGTTGAACACTGCACTAGTGTTGCTCTAATCAAGGCGAGTCTGGAACAATAGGTCCACCCCACCAAAAAGTGAACATGGAATTAGTTATGATTTTTTGGCTTGGGTACGGCCAAGTGAACAAGGTAGGAAAGGTTAGAAATAGTCATAACAAGTTCACTTTTGGGTCTTTTTCAAATCTGTTTGCTGCATCTTTTCTGTGACCATTGTGGCTATGCACTGACACTCAAAAAGGTGGAGAAAGGGGAAAAATGAAGATTTTTTTCTCACCACACAACAGTCAGGGATAGTCAGGGATTGTTGACATGTACATTGTCAAGAGGTCAAAACAAATTTTAAAAGCTGTTGGACACTGCACTAGTGTTGCTCTAATCAAGGCGAGTCTGGAACAATAGGTCCACCCCACCAAAAATCAACATGGAATTAGTTATGATTTTTTTTGCCTTTTTGCTTGGGTACGGCCAAGTCAAAAAGGTGAGAGGGGTTACAAATAGTCATAACAAGTTCAGTTTGGGGTCTTTTTCAAATCTGTTTGATGCATCTTGTCTGTGACCATTGTGGCTATGCACTGACACTCAAAAAGGTGGAGAAAGGGGAAAAATGAAGATTTTTTTCTCACCACACAACAGTCAGGGATAGTCAGGGATTGTTGACATGTACATTGTCAAGAGGTCAAAACAAATTTTAAAAGCTGTTGGACACTGCACTAGTGTTGCTCTAATCAAGGCGAGTCTGGAACAATAGGTCCACCCCACCAAAAATCAACATGGAATTAGTTATGATTTTTTTTGCCTTTTTGCTTGGGTACGGCCAAGTCAAAAAGGTGAGAGGGGTTACAAATAGTCATAACAAGTTCAGTTTGGGGTCTTTTTCAAATCTGTTTGATGCATCTTGTCTGTGACCATTGTGGCTATGCACTGACACTCAAAAAGGTGGAGAAAGGGGAAAAATGAAGATTTTTTTCTCACCACACAACAGTCAGGGATAGTCAGGGATTGTTGACATGTACATTGTCAAGAGGTCAAAACAAATTTTAAAAGCTGTTGGACACTGCACTAGTGTTGCTCTAATCAAGGCGAGTCTGGAACAATAGGTCCACCCCACCAAAAATCAACATGGAATTAGTTATGATTTTTTTTGCCTTTTTGCTTGGGTACGGCCAAGTCAAAAAGGTGAGAGGGGTTACAAATAGTCATAACAAGTTCAGTTTGGGGTCTTTTTCAAATCTGTTTGATGCATCTTGTCTGTGACCATTGTGGCTATGCACTGACACTCAAAAAGGTGGAGAAAGGGGAAAAATGAAGATTTTTTTCTCACCACACAACAGTCAGGGATAGTCAGGGATTGTTGACATGTACATTGTCAAGAGGTCAAAACAAATTTTAAAAGCTGTTGGACACTGCACTAGTGTTGCTCTAATCAAGGCGAGTCTGGAACAATAGGTCCACCCCACCAAAAATCAACATGGAATTAGTTATGATTTTTTTTGCCTTTTTGCTTGGGTACGGCCAAGTCAAAAAGGTGAGAGGGGTTACAAAAAGTCATAACAAGTTCAGTTTGGGGTCTTTTTCAAATCTGTTTGATGCATCTTGTCTGTGACCATTGTGGCTATGCACTCAAAGTCAAAAAAGTGCAGAAAGGTGACAAATGAAGATTTTTCCTTCTTTCAAGACAATGTGTGATTTGGCACATTTTGCCTCAGTCTTTATCAAGAGCCTGTCTAACCCACTTTGAAGCTGTTAGAGACTGCAGTAGTGTTCTTTACATCAAGGCGAGTGCACAATGGTGCATTTCGAACCCCCCCCCCCTAATGTTCACTTTAATATCAATAAATCAATAGATATTCAGTCACAGTTTAACTAACTCATTCACCCTCATCACTCACTCATCCATCCATCACAACAACACTGTTTGATGCACAAACTGCCTGCCTTCCGCACTGGGAAGCCGCTTCGCTTCGCGACAACAACAACACTGAAAACTCGCCGGGAAATACCCCCACCACACGTGTCACACGTGTGCTTGTTTCTTCCGACTAATATCAATTTTGGAGAAAAAAAGGACAAAACTGGATGAAAAATTCTACGGCCCCAGCAATCTCATTACTCTGAAAGGGGAACCGGAAGTGGCTGGTCCTCAGGTTTCAAAGTTGACCGATATTCCCACTAAAGTGACCTAGATCCAAAGCCAGCCATCCATTAGAATGTAGGTCCGTGCTCCCACAGTCCAATGCCGCGAATTGTTGTTACAGCCCCTGACTTTTTTATGTACGGAATCCGGAGTCTTTTTGTTGTTGTTAAATAATTATATTGCCAAACGTTATGACATTTTGAGATAATTGAACAAGTTTCAATACACATTGGCTGAGCACCTGTGTGCTCAAAGGAAATGTCGCTTGTTTTTATCAAAAACTAATTTTCAATGGTCATTCGTGCAAACCGTCACACAAACATGCGTGCCTCTGTGTCTCTGTGAGTATGCGTGTGGCTGCTTTCATAGTTAGGGTGCAGGCGTTTTTAATCATTTACCCCACACCGAAAGCCCCCCCCCCCACACACACCACCAACCCCCCCCCCCCCACACACACACACACACACACCCCGATACCTGTCAAATTCCCTCAGAATGCATGAACAATTCCGTTACCTCAGATCATCACCAGGAAAAATTCCTCCGCATCCAAAATATCAGGACTTTAGATATCAGATACCGACTTTATGTAATGCGCTTCAAAATCATATTCGCAAAGAGAGAGAGAGAGAGAGAGAGAGAGAGAGAGAGAGAGAGAGAGAGAGAGAGAGAGAGAGAGAGAGAGAGAGAGAGAGAGCTGGACACGAAGAAGGGAAGCTACAATCGCCCCAGGCCGTGTGTGTGTGTGTGTGTGTGGTGTGCGATTCATAGAAATTTACTGGACAGATCTTCATGAAACTTTGCACACAAATGTTCCGACCCCCAACCCTTCACCCTGATTCAAACTCATGTATCACAAGTCCAGCGCTCCCAAATTATTTCTTTTTATCATTTTTGTCAGTCAAGATAATGGGGGTGGGGTTGGTACGGGAATAATTGTGAAGCAGACAATAAGGCAACAACTTATTTTGTTTACAGGTATTGTATATGTATACAGTGAACTTAGCTGTGTTCAAGTTTAGTTATGTTTTCTGTCGAGCGAATTTTTTTTAAATACGTTTTTACTACTAAAGGAGTGATAATTTTATGTGTACGCCCTCGAGAAACCTCGATCATTTTCTGAAAATGCACGTTGATAAGTACCGTTTTATGATAAAGTTATACTCTCCATTCATTTATATACACAAACTAATGTTTCATTTATTATTTGTAGAGCTAAATATATCAGTCGGGATCATGTTAAGAATCGCAGTGTTTTTCGCAAAATCGTACTTGACAACCCCCAGTAAAAAAATTCTAAAACAAAAGTTAATACGTCAACCTCTTTTTTTCTTTGCACAGATGTGTCCATATTGCTTAGAGGAACCTGTGCACACAATGTGTAATGTTTCTTTCACGCGATTTGAACACACAAGTAACCCCTTAAGAATCGCAGTGTTTTTGGCAAAATCGTACTTGACAACCCCCGGTAAAAAAATTCTAAAAAAAAAATTAATACGTCGACCACCTTTTTTCTTTGCACAGATGTGTCCATATTGCTTAGAGGAACCTGTGCACAAAATGTGTAATGTTTCTTTCACGCGAATTTTTTTTAAATACGTTTTTACTACTAAAGGAGTGATGATTTTATGTGTACGCCCTCGATAAACCTCGATCATTTTCTGAAAATGCACGTTGATAAGTACCGTTTTATGATAAAGTTATACTCTCCATTCATTTATATACACAAACTAATGTCTCATTTATTATTTGTAGAGCTAAATATGTCAGTTGGGATCATGTTAAAAATCGCAGTGTTTTTCGCAAAATCGTACTTGACAACCCCCAGTAAAAAAATTCTAAAAAAAAAGTTAATACGTCGACCCCCTTTTTTCTTTGCACAGATGTGTCCATATTGCTTAAAGGAACCTGTGCACAAAATGTGTAATGTTTCTTTCACGCGATTTGAACACACAAGTAACCCCTTAACTGGATTTTCAAGAAAAAGAAATATTTGTATGGTCGCTAGAAAAAAAAGTGGGTGTCGTTTGAACGACGACGCTGTTTAAAAAAAAATGCATCCTGTTTTGATTGGCCTGTAAGTATGTAAGGGAACTTACATGCATGAAATCGTTCGAGGATAACCAACGGGTTAGCCATCCTTTCTGTACCCATGACTCCTGTGTTCCGTTCAAGAATCCCTGTTAACTTCCGGATGGCTAGTCCTGACCAAAAAGCTGCTAACCCTAGGTTTAAATACACGAATTCGGAAAATAACTCCGTCGGGTTTGTATGGGTTGTGGGTGAGTGACCTTTTCTTGCAAAAGCTCCGACAAAGGATGGAGCAATCACTAGCGAGAGGTCTGTCGAAAACACGTGCTCCGGTCCACGTGTTTCTGAAAGACCACTCGCTAGTGATTGGTCCACCCTTCGTTTCTCAGAGCGTTTGCAAGAAAATGTCACACTTCCACAACATCAACAAACCTGAAAGAGTTATTTTCCAAAAATCGTCTATTAACCTGAACTTTCACCTAAAGGCATTCGGACGGTTTGCGAGATGTTAGCCCGGGATAACCTATAACCTATAAATGCAGTTAAATCCGGACTACGCGTTTTCAACTCCATTCCATGGTTTCCAATCCCACCAAAACAGAGAGAACTGTCCGCTATTGAAATGGAATAAATATTATTTACGTCAGAGTTATGGAGACCGGTACGGTTGGCCTAGTGGTAAGGCGTCCGCTCCGTGATCGGGAGGTCGTGGGTTCGAACCCCGGCCGGGTCATACCTAAGACTTTAAAATTGGCAATCTAGTGGCTGCTCCGCCTGACGTCTGGCATTATGGGGTTAGTGCTAGGACTGGTTGGTCCGATGTCAGAATAATGTGACTGGGTGAGACATGAAGCCTGTGCTGCGACTTCTGTCTTGTGTGTGGCGCATGTTATATGTCAAAGCAGCACCGCCCTGATATGGCCCTTCGTGGTCGGCTGGGCGTTAAGCAAACAAACAAACAAACAAAAAAGAGTTACAGAGACAAAGCAGGTCATGACTATGAAGATAAGGTTATCTTCCGTCGAGTTCAGCTACACTTTCCATACCTGTGTCAGTGTAAGTCACAAGCCAATCGCCTTTAAGTAATGGGCGGCGGCCAAAGACAAAGGGCACGAAGAAAAGAAAGCAGATAAGTATATTCAACTGGCCGTCAAATATAACGTTGCCAGCTCCGCATTTTACTTTTCAAACAACATGGCGTCTGGATTGGCTTTGATTTTCCTGCTTGCTGCATACTTTCACCGACTTTTTTTTCTCCTGCATTTTACAAACTCTTTTGCAATTGTATTGGCAATACTCATGTCAAATTTAAAACCAATACAACGAGACATATTACAAAACTATGGGTTTTTTTTTACCCACATAGCCCACACAAAATGACGCGAAAACAAGCCTTTTAAGGGTTCTGGCGAGGCCAACACCAGTCTTCTTCAAAATGGCAAAACAACCCCGCTAGGCACAACAGCTGAACCAAATAAATGTATGTGGGTAGAAAATGAGTTGTTCTTCCATTTGAGATCCAAAACGGGGTCACTCTTGGTTATTTAGATTGTTTGTGTATTTTAGTGTCTGTAAGTTAGCTTTTGCGAATTTGATTTTGGGGGGTGTCCTAGGTCTCCGGTACACTGCATAAACACTGATTCATTAAAAAATAACTCTTTATATCATACGATAGGGTAATGAACTACCTTTCTGGCAGAATGCTTGGTTTTAATATAACTGGTCGCATCATAAAGATCTACAGTAAGATGTATCTGTATTTTTTTTTATGACGGGTAGTATAGAACAAACTTGCCTAAATGTTTAACAAACAAACAAACACACACAAATATGGTCAGCCCGGTCAAACGCGTTTTTTCCCCATCACATGTAATCAACGCCACAGCAGAGCTGCATCACGCACTGCAGTTCCCTGACATCCGCTTCACACGGGCTAAGCGTACCAGAACCGACCTGCTAGACCTAAGTCATGCAATAGTACCTTACCTTGACCCGCTCCACAAAATAAGTACTCGATAGGGAAACAGAGCTTATCTCTTTTTAAAGGAAACAAACTTGCATCGGTCTCGAATAGCATTAAAATGCTGAAGTGACAATAAACAATAATAACCAACTATCTCTTATTAGTTTGCTTTTTTGTTATTGAAAACGAAAAGAATGATTTGGAGAATGATTTCAACTATTCTTAACATGGTGGTTAGAACTCTGTTCAACTAGGGTAACAATCGTCCGTAGCTTTCTGTCAACGATATCGACAAAAATGTCTAGTCTTCAAGATATGCATGCACACCACAGTTAAGCCATACATTAATTGTTCGAAGTTAACTTTGCATAGCTTGCTGCACGACGTCTTGGCACTGGATTGTTGGTACAAAGACTTTGCGAAGTCGACTGTATTAAAGACCGCGAAAGAGAAAGAGATTGGTCATGATAAATAGTCAGGTTATTTTCCTGTCCCAAGGTCAGATACACTAATATAACCTGCCCCAGTGGCAGACACTATGTTCTGAAGCAATAGGCGGTGGCCTGGCAAACAAAAGATAAAAGCAAACGGACTAGATAAGTACGCTGAACCGGTCCCAAAACTTTCAGTGGACAATTCAGCGTTCTACAGTCATGGCGTCTGCGTGGGTCTTGATTTTCGTGTTCGCCGCGTTTTTTCACCAGGGTATTTTTGTTTCTTTTTCTACTCTTGACGTTATGCATTTTGTACTTCTGTCCCTTTGTAGCTGCGTTGTTTGAGGCGGTTTCTGGTCTTTTGATTGTTGTTCGTTTGTTGCTTTATTGTGCTGTTTTGTGGTTTCTGATGATGTGTTCCGACCCAGCCTCCACATCCAGGCAGCAACAAAATGCTCTGGAGATGGCGGTTCCACCGCTTCCTGAACAATCTGCCCCTTTCACCGACCTTCGTCGAAAGACCCTTTTTTACAGTTTACAACTCTGGCAAGACCGTTGGTCTACCTGCAAGGAAAATAAACTATACAAGATACGCCCTGAGCTATCAAAGCCCTTGCCTTTGATGGCTTAAAGTAGAAAAGAAGAAAGTGTTTTGGCTAGGTTACACACTGGTCACACTTATATAACACATGTTCACCTGCTAAAAGGAGAAGAGGCACCATGGTGCCACGCCTGTGATAATAGTTTTACTGTGATACATTTTCTCACTGAATGCACTGATCTGTATGATTTACGAGAAGTATTTTGACACCTCTTTGTTCGTACCCCGGCCGGGTCATACATAAGACTTTAAAATTGGTAATCTAGTGGCTGCTCCGCCTGGCGTCTGGCATTATGGGGTTAGTGCTAGGACTGGTGGGTCCGGTGTCAGAATAATGTGACTGGGTGAGACATGAAGCCTGTGCTGCGACTTCTGTCTTGTGTGTGGCGCACGTTAAATGTCAAAGCAGCACCGCCCTGATATGGCCCTTCGTGGTCGGCTGGGCGTTAAGCGAACAAACAAACAAAATGGAGACCAGCTCTACAGCTCTCTTTGGATTTTTAAGGGAGTCTGGCCTTTATTTTAAGATTTGAATTTAAAAGATCCTTGACACGTAGGGTTTCGACTTAACTTTTGTGTTCCCTTCGGGTAACGTTCCTGACTTTGTTTTTTGAAATTGGTTTAATTTAAATTTGTGTAATGTTAAACTTGTGGGGTCCTGATTTGGCCTATATGGTCCGCTGGACCCAAAAAGCAACAACTATCATATCATTTTGCTCTCTGCTTTTGGACAATTTCTCCCTCATTGGCAATTATGATAGTCTTCCAACTACAAATCAGCAGTGATTCTCACGATTAGTTTCTGCTGTTGTTGTAGTTTGCTTTATTTGTATCTTTTTTTTATCTCTCATTTTAACCTTTGTTTTACCCGTTTTATGTAGACATTGTTTTCTCTTTCATCACTTCTCTAATGATTTCTGTAGTGTTTTTAACTTCTTCTTTTTTAACGCTAAAATAGAATATTTTGGTAGTCTAGTCCCAAAAGCACACGTACTAAGTTGGATGTGTTTGTCTTTTGTATTGTGTTCACCACATCTGCAGTACCTATCAGAGAAGGAAGGTTGCACAAGCTTGCACGTTTTCAAGATGTATAGTGTAACACTCTAGTCCCTCTCAAACATTACGAGGGTAGATGATCAAACGGATGATCGGAGAGATAGAGAAAGTCCGGCACGGTTGGCCTAGTGGTAAGGCGTCCGCCCCGTGATCGGGAGGTTGTGGGTTCGAACCCCGGCCGGGTCATACCTAAGACTTTAAAATTGGCAATCTAGTGGCTGCTCCGCCTGGCGTCTGGCATTATGGGGTTAGTGCTAGGACTGGTTGGTCCGGTGTCAGAATAATGTGACTGGGTGAGACATGAAGCCTGTGCTGCGACTTCTGTCTTGTGTGTGGCGCACGTTATATGTCAAAGCAGCACCGCCCTGATATGGCCCTTCGTGGTCGGCTGGGCGTTAAGCAAACAAACAAACAAACAAACAAAGATAGAGAAAGAACTGAACGGAAAACAACAAGTGTTTTGATTATCGTTGGCTCTAGGACCCCAAACCATTGTACAGTATTTTGTAATGTGCTAGAGATTCACGATGCAGATATAACCCTTAAGAAAATGTGTGCATCCTTTTCGAGTAGCAGAAGTCGCAGAAGTAAAATTTACGTTTATATACACAATGAAGTCAATTTCCTCAGGCGATTGTGCCTTGAAACTGGCCACCTACTTCGGTGACCACATGGTGTTACAACGCGCCCCACAACAAGCCGTACTGTGGGGCACTGCAGACACTGAGGGCGACACCATCACCGCCAAGGTCACAGGTCAAGGGTCACAAGGTACAACGGTCACTGCCAAAGTGTCCCATGGGAAATGGAAGCTGGAACTTCCGGCACAGACTGGGAAGGGACCGTTCACCGTTGACGTCAGCTCCAGTGACGGTCACGTGATGCTACATGACGTGTTGTTTGGTGACGTGTGGCTGTGTTCAGGACAGAGCAACATGTACTTCGGCTTCAGCAGTGTTAGTAATGTAGAAATCTATCTCTGTCTGTGTTGTGTCTCTGGCTCCAGGAAGAAATTTTCAATCATTAATGGCTGGGATTGAACCCATTATAGAAGGGATTTTTCTGTGTTTCCAAGTGTGAACATTCACTGCAGTCTGTAAGCAAGGCAAGGCAAGGCAAATGATGTATTCAAGAAACCCCATGAGGGTACATGAAAAAACAAAAAAACAAAAAAACAATAAAAAAAATGAAAACGGTTTCAACATGCATATATACATTTAAGCTCATTCTGATGGGGGGGAAAAAAGGATTTCATAATTCAAACAAAATTGACAATATAATTATACCATTTTAAAATATCGGCACCAATTTAGAATTTTGAAATACATTTTATAACGTGATTTTAGCTTTACAAAACTGTTTTCTTTGTTGTGGAAAACAAACGTTGGAACTTATTCACATTAGGATTATTGCGATACTGAAATGATCAACGAATTTGCTCAGTTCACTAGGAAAACTGCAAATAAACACATAATGATAATCATCCCCAATATCGCCATTATTATACTTTACACACACTTTTTCATTTTGTAATACATTCAGAAACCTTCCTTTCTTAATAGGCAACTTGTGATTTAGCGTTCTAAAACGCAAAAATAATAATCCCAAATGTGGTAATACATTCAAATATTTGTCATACATAAAAGTCTGTTTATAAAGCCGATAATTGCAAAACAAATGACTGGAATTTAAATAAGAAAATCACATCTGCACATACTGGTCTTTTATACCGGACGGAATCGTACAACACTTGTGTACAAATGCAGGCACTTACACTCGCGACCTTTTTTTCATATCACAGGTGATTAACGCCACAGCAGAGCTGCATCACGCATTGCAGTTCCCTGACATCCGCTTCACAAGGGCCAAGCTGGTCCAGAGCGCCACACCCCAGGACACCATGGCCTTTGACATTCCCTGGACCGGCCCCAACTCGCGTTAGCCCTTACTGTATTCCTATGCTTGAAAGTATTATGTTGGATCGCATCAGACAAAAAAGCTGAGCGGTTAGATGTGGTAAAAAAAAGTTTCTTAATAGATTGACTCGGATTTCTGTTAGTACCCTACCCTACTTGCCCATCGCTAACATCCCACACTTCTCTGTCTATCTCTGATTACTTTTCAGTTTGTCCAATATTCACCTTTCACAATCTTTTCTTCTATTAAGTGGATTCCCGCCGATGGATCGTATGCAGTTTGTCCATGTGGATACATGTAACATGGCTTGCTGTGTCTTACAAGGTTTCAATCAATCAATCAATATGAGGCTTATATCGCGCGTATTCCGTGGGTACAGTTCTAAGCGCAGGGATTTATTTATTTTTTCAATTTTTAATCAAGGCGCAGGGATTTATTTATGCCGTGTGAGATGGAATTTTTTTACACAATACATCACGCATTCACATCGGCCAGCAGATCGCAGCCATTTCGGCGCATATCCTACTTTTCGCCTATTATTCCAAGTCACACGGGTATTTTGGTGGACATTTTTATCTATGCCCATACAATTTTGCCAGGAAAGACCCTTTTGTCAATCGTGGGATCTTTAACGTGCACACCCCAATGTAGTGTACACGAAGGGACCTCGGTTTTTCGTCTCATCCGAAAGACTACACGACATGTCTTTTTAAACATTGAAATGCGAGCGAAAGCGATTTTCTTTTTAAACGGAGTGTAAACCTGGTATGAAACAGCAAGCCATGTAGTATTCTGTTCCTCCTACATTCTGTATTTACGTGACTCGTACTCTAAACGTATCGGTGTTGAAACGTCCGAATAGAAGACGCATTTTATGGAACCTAGATCTCTTCCAAAGCCTCATGAAATCTGTGACGTCAGAGCAAAACCGAGGTCACTCTATAAAGGTTAGCATGACATGTACATTTTGAGAAAAAACAGCAAACACAAAAGTGACCGAGAATGACGTTTTGTCTCGGTGACTTTGTCATAATGAGCAGTGGAAAATTAGGTATCTGCCAGACTAATGTTAGGCGACCTCGTTTACATGATATACACATGTATGAGTACATGCTTTCGTTATGACAGTGGTTGGTCTCTCTCACGTATGTAGGAACATATGAAAAGTTCTCTCATGGCGTTCCAAAAGCACCTTGTGGTATATTTCACATTTAAAGTACACTAGAATAACAGAGAAAGAGCTAGGCAGCGCGTGGTATATGTCACTTTATGTTTTCTTGCAGGCTACATTGGTTCATCCTCAGCGGTGTGCTGGCTGTTCGCGGAGTATCTGCACGAAAAACTGAAGTATCCTATTGGTCTGGTGGAGTCGTCCTGGGGTGGTACCCCTGTTGAAGCCTGGTCACCCCCACAGGTCTTCACGGCGTGTGCACAGCATAACAAACGGTTCGGAATTAGAATTCTATTTTGAGAGTAGTGCATGCCGGCGAATTGATTTGATTCTAAATCAGTAGCGTAGTCGGTGTCAGAAGATTGCTGGCCTTTAAGTGTGACTGAGTTAAACATTGTAAATATTAACTGAAAAACTGTCTGTACAAATGTATGTTTGGTACCATAACACTGCCCAGATTAAATGTTTATTTGCTTCTAAACGAAAGCAATAGTACACTGAAAAAACATTGTATACTCAGGGAAAATGTTTCTGTTGATGCCCTGTGTGTGCAAGCTAACACGGGTGTGTATACTTGTGTTTGTGTGTGTGTGTGTATTCGTGTACATATTCCTGGCCTGTGTCTGTGTGTCTAGGTGTGTGCGTGTAATGCCACATGAAATGTGTCCGCAGGGCCCCCAATGGTCACGGCGTTCTGTATAATGCCATGATCCACCCGCTATTGAGCACCACGCTGTACGGTGCTCTCTGGTACCAAGGTGAGTACGTTTTGAAAGACAAGATAGATCTCAGATAGTTTAACTTGTCATATGAACCATATTTGCTTTGAAGCGTCTTTTCAAATGGCAAGTGCGGCTAAATGTTGTGAAATAGTAATGATTGAATCTATAAAGCTGACTATATCCTTGATTCTTCCAAAGAAAAATGCTGGTTCATAAACACTTTTTTTATGATTGCACATTGAGATATAACTTTACATATTTTGGATTTTTTTATTTTTATTTGTTACTGCTATTATTACTTTGAACGAAGCATCTATTCGTGTGTAACGTGGGTCCTCACTGACTTTGCTTGAACCAGACAAATAATACCTATGACGACTTGAAGAAATGAACTGCAAATTGACATTCCTGTTGAAATGTAACATACATTTATATTTTAATTTCAGTACACAAACAACGATTAGATCCTGATGTGCCACTAACGAAGTACCCTGTATGTTGTTCTTCACTACTTAGGCGAGTCCAACTCGGGGCGTGCCGAGCAGTACGGTTGTCAGATCTCCAACATGGTGAAGCAATGGCGGACACAGTTTCACCAGCAGTCACTCCATCAAACGTCGAACTCCTTCCCCTTTGGATATGTGCAGGTGCATAGGGTTTTCTATCTTTCTGTATGGTTTCCTTTTGTTGTCTGTATTTTACACAACTCGGCCCATTAGCGTTATTGTACTGCTTGAACTTATTTTTTTAATCGTAAATGAAGTGGTTTATGTTTTGAGCCCTCTGAAAAGATCGCATTTAAAAAAAATAAACATCGAAAGTATGCCAAATTTCATAAGCATGTTCTTTCATTTTTGCTGTGTTTCAAAAATGGTACAATATTTTGATATTATGCCTTTAAAGGCACAGTAAGCCTCCCGTAAACCATCACGGATACTGTCAGGCTTTACACACAGTACAAACACCCTTCCATTTGAACGCTCACCAAACGGGAACATCCTAGCGTAAAGAGCGAGCAATTTTCAAAGAATTAATTTTGCGTGGTGCGTTTTGGCGCTAGACCTAACTTTTAAAATCTAACTAATAAATTGACAGCTTGTTACACAAACATTCTTAAATCATAAAAGAATTCTTTTTTCATCAAGACAAGATCAGTACAATTCAAAGTTTTGAAAGTTTGAAAAAAGAAGAGCCCGGAAGCAGGGTCACGCAAGGTCGTGGTTCTCGTAGCAGACGACGGTTTATACCTATCGCCAGTTCCTCTGAACAGTCAAAAGCCATCGCTAGAGTTCTTGTGAATCACAGCCGTTTGTTTCGTGCATAGTCAGAGGTACTTAAATAACGTGCTATTGCAGATAAGCTCACAGCGAGTCGCATTCAAATTACTAACTGACGACTACATTGTGATAAAGGGAAACTTGACCACACGGGTTCACGATGGCTCAGGGGTAAGATAAACCACGAACAAATAAATTCTTTGAAAATTGCTCGCCCTTTACGGAGGGCACCTAGGATGTTCCCGTTTGGTGAGCGTTCAAATGGAAGGGTGTTTGTACTGTGTGTAAAAGCCTGACAGTATCTGTGATGGTTTACGGGAGGCTTACTGTGCCTTTAAGCTGTTACGGGTTTTTATCTTGATTTGAAGCTTTGGGAAATAATTTTGGGGGGGTCGAGTTTAGAGGTATACCTTCATTTGAGTTGGCAGTCACGTGAGCCACGTGAATGATATTATCTGGCCTCAAATAGACCACGATGGCGCTTTTTAGGGCACAAACAGTTTAACTAAATGACACAAGTGTGATTTTTTTAAAACTTGTTACAATAAGTGCTACAGTTCTTTTTCTCCCCAAGTTTAGTTTTTGTGTGTTCACGTGGACTATTTTGATCTTCTTATTTGCCAACGAAATGTTTTATATTATTGAAAGTGGTCTCAATTCAGTTCATTGCAACTTTAGGCAACAGCATATAATGTAAACTCAAGCAGTTGGTGTTGATGTGGCAACAATTGTGTGCTGAAATTTAGGGTCACTTCCAGAGCAATTGTTTACTCCCTCCCCCTCCTCCTCGCCCTCAAATTGTTCCATAAAAGTGTACTTTTGAGACTGCTTGCCAAGCTCCAATATTAACCACTAACAACCGGCACGGTAACAACCGGCACGGTTGACCTAGTGGTAAGGCGTCCGCCCCATGATCGGGAGGTCGGGGGTTCGAACCCCGGCCGGGTCATACCTAAGACTTTAAAATTGGCAATCTAGTGGCTGCTCCGCCTGGCGTCTGGCATTATGGGGTTAGTGCTAGGACTGGTTGGTCCGGTGTCAGAATAATGTGACTGGGTGAGACATGAAGCCTGCGCTGCGACTTCTGTCTTGTGTGTGGCGCACGTTATATGTCAAAGCAGCACCGCCCTGATATGGCCCTTCGTGGTCGGCTGGGCGTTAAGCAACACAAAAAAACCACTAACAGCTTATGTTTGCATGATAGAAAGAATACGCGTTTGAGGTAGTTGTGTTGTTTAAAAAAAAGAAAACGCAGCAGTCAAACAGTACAACACAACTCACACTTCCCTTTTCTTGAACATACGTTTCGGAGAATGATTGCAATTAGGCCTATCTGAGACTATCTGAAGTATATTAAACACTTTCTTCAGCTGGCGGGTAACGCTAACACCTCTTTGGTTGGAGCCTTTCCCGGAGAGAGGTGGGCCCAGACAGCTAACTACGGCTACAACCCTAACCCGGCTATGCCCAAAACCTTCATGGCCGTAGCTATGGATCTACCGGACTACAATTCTCCGCGTGGAACGTAAGACTTGGCCAACAAAATGTTGTTTGCAGCCTTTTACATTGTGCTTGAACACATTTACATTTTAGTATTTACTCTGAATGAACATTGTTTGTGTTCAAGAGGGGCAAACTGATGAAAACTGTCGTGAGTTTTACCTCAGCAATATGTGTATAACTGACACTAGTTGACCCTTAGTGTCAATTTTCTGTGCCAATATTCGGTTTTCTTTGTAATGTGACCTTTTGTTCTTTGCCATATTGACAATGCTTCGTATTTATAATTTAGAGTCAATGTTCCCTTGCCATTTCCGGTTCTCTAACCTAGAAAGGTATCGCCAGAACTGCATGTTTTTTAAGGGAACTCTTTCTTTCTATGTGTAGAATCCACCCTCGTTACAAGCAGGACGTGGCCCAGCGGTTAGTGCTGGGTGCCCTCAACGTGGCGTACGGTCAGAAAGACGTGGTTTTCCAGGGTCCCTTCCCCTCAGCCTTCATGGAAGGTCAACACACTCTGGAAATCCAGTACGATCATGGCCATGCCAAACTGACTGTCCGTAACAACAAAGGATTTGAGGTAAAATTGTGTTTGCTTTTGTTGTTTGTTTGTTTGATCATGTACGTAGATTTGTTTTGTCTACTTTAGTTGTGTGTGCATTTGTATTCCATGTTTTGTGTTTCATTATTCTCGTGTTTCTAAGAAGATCGATTTATCCCTGCATCTGAGGTACAGGTATTAATTAGACATATTTATATAAGGGTGCCATACCCTCTTGTGTATCGGAACGACGTTTGAGCACCTTCTGGTTCCATACTTCTCAACTATAAAGAGTACAGGTGTAAATAACGCGCCATGTTTATAAAATGATGTGAGTGAATGATAATGAATTTATAGAACAGACAAAAAATATGCAGTATTAACTTAGATGGGACTTGCCCTCACGTTATCGAGCGCACGTTGTTTTTCTATTTTGCCCATTTGTTGCTTTGTACTTTTTCTGACCTTTGTGTTAATTCATGTCCAATGATTTAGGTGTGCTGCAGCGTGAGCAACATGACGCACTGTGACGACCGCCATGACGCCTGGGTGGCTGCACTACTCACGAAGCACCAAACCAGTCTCGTGACCCTTGGCACTTCCCGCTGTGGCACGCGTCACGTGGTGGGAGTACGCTACGAATGGCGGACAAGTCCCTGCGATTTCAAACAGTGCAGTCTGTACGACAGTGCTTCGGGATTACCCGCCCCTCCCTACATCTCTCACGACCTGAAACCCAACCAGGGACCTGAGATCATTGGGTAGCACTGGGATAAGCTCTCATAGCTTGAAGAACTTGTGACTTGGTCATTAAAAGTCATACACCTTGATCGAAGATATGTTTTGTGTGCGCGCTTGTTCATGAAAAATATAGGTTCGCGCGCACGTGTGTGTTTGTGTGTGTGTGTGTGTGTGTGTGTGTGTGTGTGTGTGTGTGTGTGTGTGTGTGTGTGTGTGTGTGTGTGTGTGTGTGTGTGTGTTTCAGTGGTGGTGTGTGTTTCCCGGCTTAACTCCTTAACTGGATTTACAAGAAAAAGAAATATTTGTATGGTCACTAGAAAAAAAGTGGGTGTCGTTTGAACGACGACGCTGTTTAAAAAAAATGCATCCTGTTTTGATTGGCCTTTAAGTATGCGAGGGAACTTACATGCATGAAATCGTTCGAGGATAACCAACGGGTTAGCCATCCTTTCTGTACCCATGACTCTTGTGTTCCGTTCAAGAATCCCTGTTAACTTCCGGATGGCTAGTCCTGACCAAAAAGCTGCTAACCCTAGGTTTAAATACACGAATTCGGAAAATAACTCCGTCGGGTTTGTATGGGTTGTGGGTGAGTGACCTTTTCTTGCAAAAGCTCCGACAAAGGATGGAGCAATCACTAGCGAGAGGTCTGTCGAAAACACGTGCTCCGAAAGACCATGCACTCGCTAGTGATTGGTCCACCCTTCGTTTGTCAGAGCGTTTGCAAGAAAATGTCACACTTCCACAACATCAACAAACCTGAAGGAGTTATTTTCCAAAAATCGTCTATTAACCTGAACTCTCACCTAAAGGCATTCGGACGGTTTGCGAGATGTTAGCCCGGGATAACCTATAACCTATAAATGCAGTTAAATCCGGACTACACGTTTTCAACTCCATTCCATGGTTTCCAATCCCACCAAAACAGAGAGAACTGTCCGCTATTGAAATGGAATAAATATTATTTACGTCAGAGTTATAGAGACAAAGCAGGTTATGACTATGAAGATAAGGTTATCTTCCGTCGAGTTCAGCTACACTTTCCATACCTGTATCAGTGTCAGCCACAAACCAATGGCCTGATGGGCGGTGGCCAAAGACAAAGGGCACGAAGAAAATAAAGCAGATAAGTATATTCAACTAGCCGTCAAATATAAAGTTGCCAGCTCCGCATTTTACTTTTCAAACAACATGGCGTCTGGATGGGCTTTAATTTTCCTGCTTGCTGCATACTTTCACCGACTTTTTTTTTCTCCTGCATTTTACAAACTCTTTTGCAATTGTATTGGCAATACTCACGTCACATTTAAAACCAATACAACGAGACATATTACAAAACTATGGGTTTTTTACCCACATAGCCCACACAAAATGACGCGAAAACAAGCCTTTTAAGGGTTCTGGCGAAAACAACCCCGCTAGGCACAACAGCTGAACCAAATAAATGTATGTGGGTAGAAAATGAGTTGTTCTTCCATTTGAGATCCAAAACGGGGTCACACTTGGTTATTTAGATTGTTTGTGTATTTTAGTGTCTGTAAGTTAGCTTTTGCGAATTTGATTTTGGGGGGTGTCCTAGGTCTCCGGTACACTGCATAAACACTGATTCATTAAAAATAACTCTTTATTTCATACGATAGGGTAATGAACTACCTTTCTCAATTCTGGCAGAATGCTTGGTTTTAATATAACTGGTCGCATCACAAAGATCTACAGTAAAATGTATCTGTGTACTTTTTTATGACGGGTAGTACAGAACAACAATAGTCAAACTTGCCTAAATGTTTAACAAACAAACAAACACACACAAATATGGTCAGCCCGGTCAAACGCGTTTTTTCCCCATTGCATGTGATCAACGCCACAGCAGAGCTGCATCACGCACTGCAGTTCCCTGACATCCGCTTCACACGGGCCAAGCTGGTCCAGAGCGCCACACCCCAGGACACCATGGCCTTCGAAATTCCCTGGACCGTCCAAAGCTCACATTAGCTCCAATTGTATTAATCTCTCATCAACAGCCTTGTAAAGAAATGAATAAACGTATAAGAACTAACAGTTACAATTGATACAAAGTCTATTAAAAGTAATCTATGCTTGTGCTTGGTTAGGATTGGGTTTAACTGAACCACCCCCCTCCTTCCGCCGCACCCCATCCACCCCCCCAAAAAAAAAAACACTCACACACTTGTCCATCACAAACGCAATTCTCGCCCGGTCTGTATGTCTGTCTTCCTGTCTGTCTGTCTTTCCGTCTGTCTCTTAGTCTGTCTGTCTCTCTGTCTCTCTCTCTCTGTCTCTGTCTCTCCGTCTCTCTCCGTCTCTCTCTCTCTCTCTCTCTCTCTCTCTCTCTCTCTCTCTCTCTGTCTCTCTTTTTATCTCTGTCTCTCTCTGTCTCTCTGTCTCTCTCTCTCTTACTCTCTGTCTCTCTGTCTCTCTGTCTCTCTCTCTCTCTCTGTCTCTCCCTGTGCCTCTCTCTTTTTCTCTGTCTCTCTCTGTCTCTCTGTCTCTGTCTCTCTGTCTCTCTCTCTCTCTCTGTCTCTGTTTCTCTCTCTCTCTCTCTCTGTGTCTCTCTCTTTCTCTCTGTCTCTCTCTGTCTCTCTGTCTCTGTCTCTCTGTCTGTCTCTCTCTTTCTCTTTCTTTCTCTCTCTCTCTCTTTCTCTTTTCTCTCTCTCTTTCTCTTTTTCTCTCTCTCTCTGTCTCTGTCTCTCTCTCTCTGTCTCTCTGTCTCTGTCTCTCTCTCTCTCTCTTCCTCTTCCTCTCTCTCTCTCTCTCTCTCTCTCTCTCTCTCTCTCTCTCTCTCTCTCTCTCTCTCTCTCTGTTATTCCTTTAAGTTTGGTTCCTCTCAAAATACGAACTCCTGAATTAACTGTAGGGTTTGTATGTGTTGTGAAAGAGTGAATACTCTTACTTTTATTGACCGCTCATTGTCCACGTGCTTCAGATACCTCCCTCGCTACTGACTAACCTATAATGTCATGTGGGAAAGTTTGCGTCAATACTATAATTTCTTGTGGGAACGTTTGCGTCAATACTATAATTTCTTGTGGGAAAGTTTGCGTCAATAAAGCCAAGAGTAGTCACTCTTTCGCAACCCATACATATCCAACCGAGGTGGATTTTGTTCGAACACTTTCAAACCCATTCCTGCCAACCCTTCTACTGTGACGCGGTATTTTCTTACGTATTTTTGTCAGGAAATAATCCTTTTTTTTCTCTCTTTTTTTTTACCTTCATACTTACGTATGCGTACTGTTCTAGGGTACATTGGATTGTCATCAGCGGTGTGCTGGCTGTTCGCGGAGTATATGTACGAAAAGTTGCAGTATCCTATTGGCCTGGTAGAGTCGTCATGGGCTGGTACCCCTGTTGAAGCGTGGTCACCCCCACAGGTCTTTACCGCGTGTGCACAGCATAACAAAAGGTTGGATTTAAGAATGAAAGCCCCCTACCATCACAGAGCAAGTGTGTCTGGCGATTCAGAGCTTTTGTTTTAAAATTGAAATTGAACTAAAGAATTAACAGCGTGTTCTGCAATGCATGTTCTGCTTGAGGACGATTATTGACACTGGTTTGTTTCACGAAGTTAAGTCAGAGAAAAATCCCTTTTATTAAAGAAAGCTGTTAGGACGTTGATTTTTGATATTACTTCAAGTGGAGAGATATATATTATGCTCTTGGCGCATGTAAAATTGTTTGCTGATCTGTCATAGTTTACTTGATGGCCTTGCATGGAAACGAATGCCAAATTATCTTTTGAGTGCTGCATGTAGATCAGTGGTGGGAGTTGATTACTTTAACTGTATCTGAGGCGTAATGAGATTTTTTTGTGTGTGTTATTATTGAATATAACATACGGAGTCTAGTCAGTCTATAGGAGTTATTTACTGGCAAATCCACGAATTATGACAAGAATCCCGAAGATGAATGTGTACCGTGTGTGTATATGTGAGTGTGTGTGTGTGCATATGCATGTGTGTGTGAGTGTGTGTGTGTGTGTGTGTGTGTGTGTGTTAGTGTGTGTGTGTGCGTGTGTGTCCGTCGCGATATAACCTTGAATGGTTGAAAACGACGTTAAACACCAAATAAAGTAAAGTGTGTGTGTGTGTGTGTTTGTCTGTCTGTCTGTCTGTCTGTCTGCCTGTGTCAGTGTCTAATGTTATTTACGATGTGTCCTCAGGAGTCGAAGAGATCACAGCGCTCTCTGGAACGTCATGATCCATCCGATATTGAGCACCACGCTTTATGGTGCTCTCTGGTATCAAGGTGCGTATGTTCTGTACTGCTGACCAATTTTATATCGATAGGTGGATTCTGTCTTGTCGTTTTCCCCATAAAGTTGTACTTGTAGTTAAGAGACTCGAAGCAGTGTAAGTGTATGTATGTACATGTTTTGCAAACATAGTGGATAAGACATCGGCCTCCTAATCGGAAGAGCGTGAGTTCAAATCTCGGCCGCGGCCGCCTGATGGGTTAAGGGTGGAGATTTTTCCGATCTCCCAGGTCAACTTATGTGCAGACCTGCTAGTGCCTTATCCCCTTTCGTGTGTACACGCAAGCACAAGCCCAAGTGCGCACGGAAAAGATCTTGTAATTCATGACAGAGTTCGGTGGCTTATAGAAACACGAAAATACCCAGCATGCTTCCCCCTAAATCGGCGTATGCTGCCTGAATGGTGGGATAAAAACGGTCATACACGTAACAATCCACTCGTGTAACAAAATACGAGTGTACGTAGGAGTTTCAGCCATTTAACAAAGAAGAAGAAGAGGTAAACATTTTCAATATATTTAAGAAAAAACAAGTCGCGTAAGGCGAAATTACTATATTTAGTCAAGCTGTGGAACTCACAGAATGAAACTGAACGCACTGCATTTTTTCACAATGACCGTAGTCCGCCGCTAGTGCAAAAGGCAGTGAAAGTGACGAGCCTTTTAACTTTCTGAGCGTGTTTTTAATCCAAACATATCATATCGATATGTTTTTGGAATCAGGAACCGACAAGGAATAAGATGAAAGTGTTTTTAAATTGATTTCGAAAATTTAATTTTGATAATAATCCCAGCGAAGCTGGAGGTATCCCACATACTGTAATCGACTTGAGAAATGTTCACACCGATAATACATGATAAAGAAGGATTCTTTGTGCCCGGCTACGTGCTACAGTTGGAGATGGAAGTTCACCAAAAATTGGGACCATACTAACAAAAATACGGTGGGTGCAATAGTCGCCCCCATTTTTTCAGCAAACGCCACCCAAGGCCGCTTTGGACGGGTAGAAATTCTGTACTTTCCAAGTCTATTTGTGTGTGGTTGTTCAAGACTATGGATAAAGCTCGCGTGAGAAGATTACGTCACGGTCAAAAGTCTTTGACGTCAATTATTGCATCATGACGTCATGCCTCCCTGTAGTCTTTCTCTCTCGCGCAGTGTGTGTGTTTGTGTTCATTTTGAGCACATGTGTTAGTGTTACTGTGTGTGTGTGTGTGTGTGTGTGTGTGTGTGTGTGTGTGTGTGTGTGTGTGTATTTGTGTGTGTGTGTGTGTGTGTGCGTGCGCACGCGTGCTTGAGTCTGTACTCGTAAGTGTGTGGTGTGTGTGTGTGTGTGCGCGCACGCGTGCATGAGTCTGTACTCGTGTGTGTGTGAGTGTGTGTGTGGGCATAAGTGTATGTGTGTGCGTGTATGTGTGTTTGTTTGTAAAGGTGTGTATGTCCGTCTGTCCATATGTGCGTATGGGTGTGTGTTTTGTGTGTATGAAGTTTTTGTGAGAGAGTGTGTGAGTGCGTGAGAGTGAGTGTGTGTATGGATGTGTGTGTGACTTGGGGGGTGTGTGTGTGTGTGTGTGTGTGTGTGTGTGTGTGTGTGTTTGAGAGAGATAGAGAGAGAGAGTGTGTGTGTGTGTGTGTGTGAATATGTTTGTGTGTATGTTTGTGTGTGTCTGAGTTTGTGTGTATGTTTGTGTGTGTATGAGTGTGTACGATATGGTGTTTGTTTGTAAAGCAGGGCCGGACCAAATGAGTTGTAAGGGGGGGGGGGGGGGGGGGTTCCTCCTTTTTGGGGGGGCAAATCAGCGAATTTATTTTAAAAAAAAAGAAAAAAAAAGAAACACTCAAAGCATGGTACATGCTTTTTCCAGGGGTGGGATTCCGGAACCCCTGGAACCCCCCCCCCCCCCCCCCCCTGGGTCCGGCCCTGTAAAGGTGTGTGTGTTCGACTGTCTATGTGCGTATTTGTTTGTTTGTTTGCTTAACGCCCAGCCGACCACGAAGGGCCATATCAGGGCGGTGCTGCTTTGACATATAATGTGCGCCACACACAAGACAGAAGTCGCAGCACAGGCTTCATGTCTCACCCAGTCACAGTATTCTGACACCGGACCAACCAGTCCCAGCACTAACCTCATAATGCCAGACGCCAGGCGGAGCAGCCACTAGATTGCCAATTTTAAAGTCTTAGGTATGACCCGGCCGGGGTTCGAACCCACGACCTCCCGATCACGGGGCGGACGCCTTACCACTAGGCCAACCGTGCCGGTCTATGTGCGTATGAGTGTGTGTTTTGTGTGTATGAGATTTGTGTGAGTCAATGTGTGTGTGTGTGTGTGTGTGTGTGTGTGTGTGTGTGTGTGTGTGTGTGTGTGTGTGTGTGTGTGTGTGCGTGCGTATGTACAGTGTGTGTGTGTGTGGGTGTGTGTCTGTTTGTATAAGAGAGAAAGAGAGAGAAAGAGAGAGAGAGTGGGTGGGTGTGTGTATGTGCGTGTGCGTAAGTGTATGTGTGTGTGTATGTGTGTTTGTTTGCAAAGGTGTTTATGTCCGTCTGTCTATATGTGCGTATGGGGGTGTGTTTTGTGTATATGAAGTGTGTGTAAGAGAGTGAGTGAGTGCGTGTGAGTGAGTGTGTACGTGTGTAACTTGGGGGGGGTGTGTGCGTGTGTGTGTGTGTACGGTGTGTGTTCGTGTGTGTGTGTGTGTGTGTGTGTTTGAGAGAGAGAAAGAGAGAGAGTAAGAGAGAAGTTTGTCTTTCGCTGGGGTATGCAGTGCCTTGGCGTTGCACATCTACTTAATTTTTATATTTTTAATTTTCAGAGCTTGTTTTTAATCCGAATATAACATATTTATATGTTTTTTGGAATCAGAATATGATACAGAATAAAATAAAAGTAATTTTGGATCATTTTATAAAAAAAATAATTTTAATTACAATTTTCAGATTTGTAATGACCAAAATCATTAATTAATTTTAAGCCTCCATGCTGAAATGCAATACCGAAGTCCGGCCTTCGTCGAAGATTGCTTGGCCAAAATTTCAATCAATTTGATTGAAAAATGAGGGTGTGACAGTGCCGCCTCAACTTTTACAAAAAGCCGGATATGACGTCATCAAAGACATTTATCGAAAAAAAGAAAAAAAAATGTTCGGGGATATCATTCCCAGGAACTATCATGTCAAATTTCATAAAGATCGGTCCAGTAGTTTAGTCTGAATCGCACACACACACGCACATGCAAAACTTGACTAAATGTAAAAAGAGCAGGGGGGTGGTGATAGGTCGGGAAATTATGGTCAGGGGTGCCCGTAAACTAAAGGGATGGGGGGTGGGGATATAGGGGAAGCAACTAATCATACGGCATTGGTTGAATTAGAGCAGTTACTTCCCATTGACTTCTCTTGCCTCTGAGAGCGCAACAGTTCCCATTATCAACCTTTTCGCTCAGATTTTCAGCATTGTGTCTTCTCCTATCAAAGCCAGTCGCTGTGAACAATTCCAAAGTAACAAAAAAAAATGTAGTTAAGACAGCAAGACGAATCAGCAGCAGCCACCTGCCTTCTCTCTGTTATCAGTTGCTTACATTCAGCATAATTATGACATAATTATACAGAACTAGCAGCTATAGTCAAGACCCCTGCCGTGGATGTAAAACGTGACATGCCTTCGGTGTGGCACTTGCTTGCTGTTGAAGTTGGACAAATCTAGGCAACAATACAAGCTTATACATGATATTTGAAAGAAACAATTGGTTATTGTTATTGCACGGGTTCAAATCATCGTATTATACACTTGGACCAGTTTTTAAACTATGTTGACTGGCACGGGGTCAGGAAATGTGGAATGGCCACATGTTTGTGTTCTTTTGCTTTTCTGCAGCAGTATCTCACTCTCTCTAATCGTCATTGATCTCTTTCTTATCCACATAAATCTGTACAATCAAAATCAAAAATATATCATCAAAGAACTTATGTTTTTGCAGATCTGGGGAAAAAAAGAACCAATCTACTGCACAGAATGAAACATTTATTATGATCCCGAAACAGCATTTCAGGGCAGAAGGGATAACATTATAATTTGAACTAGCAATCAAGAAAACACACAGTCATAATTATGTGGGAGGGTTATCACATAACACGTCTACAGCGCAATAGAATATCAAGCGCATGACTCCCAGAAAAAAAAAAAAAAAACCCCACCAGGCACCGTTGTAATGAACCTGCAAGACAGAAGCCCTTTCCGTGTAACTCGGAATGCTGTTCTGAAAGATGATTTACAAAATGTAATAAGCGGACGCATTCTCTCTCAATGACTGATTACATTTGCCCCAGAATCATAACTGACTTAGATGCAACTAATTTTCTTTGAGCTGGGTTTGAGACTCACTGACGCATATTAAGAAGGGGAAAAAAAACAATACAGCTTTAGCACAGCTGATTTTTTTCTTTTGCTAGAGATATTCAAGCCACCCTTGAAAGACAGAAACAGTATGAGAACCGAGTGCGAACCGAGTGTATGCCCTCGATCGTGGGGATATTATCCTTTGTGAGTTTAGACAAGGAACCAAATCGGAAAAAGACGCTTAGTTAAGGAGTTTAAGGCACGGGAGGTACTCCCGAGCAAATTTGGTTTCATTTGACAGACAAATGCATATAGTCTCTGAAACAACTTTTCCTGGTACCCAAAAGTGGCAGCAGCTATACGCAATTTAAGGCAAAGTAGCCGAGGTTTTTTTTTAAATGCACTTAAGAAAAAAAACACTTTGTTGCAAAAAGCTGTAATATCAGCAGGCAGCAGAGTAAATATTTTTGAGTGAACTATCAAGTAATTGGAAGGTGTTCAACAGCAAGTAAAAAGATTGTTTGCGTGCAACACATAGTGGCATCAGGAGGCCTTGCATTTCAGAAATTGTGTTACGTCACGTCATTTTCATTTTTCTGGATAATGTCAAATCTCATAAAAGACGTTTTGTAAGCCACAATCTAATGAAATACATATCAGAGGGAAGTGCATTCATTGGGCGTTTAGTTGCAAGTACCTCTGATGAGATAGTTTATAAACACTAAGTGTGAGAGTTCATTTCCGAAGCACACCCCCTAATTTTGTAAGTCAAAGTTCTGTCATGAAAGGCTTTTGAGAGGCACTATGACAGGTAAGGATGGAGTGTAATGGACTTAACATGCACGTTAATACATAGACAAATGCCTACTCTAAGCATAGGTGCAAACTATATAAAGATACCTGTGAAGAAATTTATGCGCGAGACGATAACTGTGTGCTGAGTCTCATTAATTAGTGAAACAACGCCTTTAATTGCTGTTCGTTACATTTTCAGGCAGTGCTGGTTTTCATAAGAGTTGCATTTGAACCTCCAAAATGCCCGTAAATATAAAGTAAGAAGATAGAATGTAACTGTGATTGATAATGTGCGCCATATTTATTGAACATTCATTGACAAAATCGGGTGCATACCGTTTTTGGCGGTTTTACGTTTCACTGAAGGAAAAACGGAATTTAGTGTGTTATACAAAACTCTTTGGGTAACATGATTTTCATAGAATAAAGAAGTACAATTTATGCCATGTAGTTACTGAACGTAGGTTGAGCTTGTGGAATATTGTTTGAATATTGCACCTGCAATGATGACGTCACACGTGACGTGGAAGCTACAGTATAAGCGAGGTGTAAAATCTAGAATAAGCACGGTATTCTAGTTGGTGAGACGTACTGCCTACAATACAGTACTCTCGCGAAAAAGTTGAATGGCATGGAAGACATATGCATATACTTTCTAAATTGTTTTGTCGTGGAACTCAGCAGTAGCAGCGTCAATTCACAATTCGAAGGCAAAACATCCCAACGACACTGAGCACAAAAAAGAGAGGATATTTCTTCAGTGCTACACATCTCATGTTAAACAGCAGTGTTTAGGCCAGAAACATATGGGTATATGAAGAATTGCCTTTCTTCGGCTCAACAATTGGTTTAAAGGATTTGAGCATTATTTGGGTATGACGTCACAGGTCCCTGTTAATACCTACTCACAAAAATGAGGGGTTTTGACAGCATGATTCTCTTTAAACCGTGAAAAAGGCGAATAAAACTCGACAATATTTCATATGTTTTACACCAGTGAGTTTCGTTGGAGTCTTAGCTCTGTCAGTCACTCTCGCACGACAAATCTCACACAATTGGCACTCGCTCTGGCAGTCACTCTGGCAGCACCATTATCACTCTTAAAAAACATGCATCACTTTTTATCGCCATTTCAACACAACATAAATCAAACTTTAAAAAAAGGAGCAATTTAAGTGTCATGATAATTTGTTCTTCTTCACAATAAGGAAACTGCTGAACAAGTTTGCATAAGATGTCCACCAAACAAAAACTTACTTCACGGATGTGATAACAGCTAAGGGTGTCTCACACCAACACCCACACACAGACAGACACACACACACACGTCTGGAACCACCACTATCACACAAACACAACAGCACAGACACACATACAGATACGTAGAGGTTACATGCCGAGTCTCAGTGATTATTAAAAATAATGGTCGAAGTTGGCGGATCATGAAAAATGCGAGCTTCAGCGAGCTTTTTCATGACCGCGAACTGAGACCATTATTTTTAATAATCACTGAGACGAGGTGTGTAACCTCTTTATTCCTCCTTTCTTCAGTTATTCAAAGAAAACAGGAGTTTTTGTGCGAAAGTTTGATCGAATCCGAATCACTCAACCAGTCAACCTGCGCAGGCGATCGATTAATGCGCGGTTGTATAGTTCCGTGCAAATCATTCCATTCTGTTAACACTTCTTTTCAGTTTCCCTGTTTTAGACTAAAATCAAGTACACAGATATGCTGTTATTCTGCTGTGGCGGTAAAGGCAGATATTGTGTGTTCTGTTTATGTTTTAGTATCGTTTAGGATAATGTTCTTTCGTCAAATGGGACTAGCAGACGAACTTTTGCACCCGTGTTCCAACGTTAATTACTGTATGAAGTTCAGTTTTCTGGGGAAAATAGTGTATGAAACCGCTTTATGTTGTTTAAATTGATTAGATGTGTGCATTTGGTTGCGTGTGATCTGTTTATAAAATGAAATATTGTTGAAAACTGACCGTCGGATTGCAGTCAGTGTTGTCGAAGAAACTGCGTTAAAAGAAGGGGAACTACTCTTGTCGGCAAGAGTATGAGTTACTTGCCTTGGGAATTTGCTTGTGATGAACGGTGTGTGCACGGCAGATCTAGATTCAGAAAACAACCTAACTCATGGATTTTATATGGAGATTCATGTGTTCAGGCCTGTAGTTGTTAATTTAAATGCGGTATGTTTGTATTGTTTGCTCCAGAGATGTATATTTGAGGGTCCCAAAGGGGGGGTATCATCACGGTCACGGGAAGGGAAATTTTAGCTTTCACGATCACAGTTGCCTTGATTTTTGTTTTCACGATCACAAACACCTTGACGAATAGAGGATCATAAAGTGATACAGCTGTGGAAAATGTACGTTGAAAATAAAATGGTTTGCAATAATGCCCATCACGATCACGAAAACAAATGACGATCACGATCACGAGACTTGATTTTTTTGTCATCACGGATCACGGGCAAAGTCCCATCACGATCACAGAAATGGAAATTTCGGCAATCACGGTCACAGAAAGGTAAAAAAACGCCAATCACGATCACGATTTTAAACCCTTTGGGGCCCTCATATTTCGTACGTATAGAGCGTTCGGAACTTTTCAGTCGCAAAAGTAGTACCGAAACAGAACAGCTTCTCAACCCATTGCACTATCGAGGATTCAGGCTGTTGCTGGCTCGTTATTTGTTTGGTTGCTGGGTCATTATCGAAAAAATAACTAGCTCTACAAGTTTACAGAGGTAAAGAAGCAGAGGGGGGAATAAAAATAAATGTTGACCAGGGTGGGATTGGAACCCACGACTTGGGATTTCACAGTTTTTGAATATTGCGCTCTTATCCCCACTTTGCTTGCTTGAAAGATACGATAAAAATAGTGTTTATAAAGTTCTCAATCAACGATAGCTCACTAAAGAAAGAAACAACAATCATGGCTCGGTACCTGGCCCACTGAGCGATCATCACGTCCGTTTTGATATGTGTGGTAAAAAGAAATACTCTGGCACTACCATTCTCTGACACTGATCGCTAATCATTCTCACTCTGGCACTCACTCTGGAACCATTCTTCTTAATCTGGAACCACAATTGTCACTCTGGAACCACCAATCTCACTCTGGCACTCACTCTGGAACCATTCTTCTCAATCTGGAACCACCAGTCTCACTCTGGCACTCACTCTGACACAACCAGTCTCACTCTGGCACTCACTCTGACACCACCAGTCTCACTCTGGCACTCACTCTGACACCACCAGTCTCACTCTGGCATTCGCCTGACACCACCAGTCTCACTCTGGCACTCACTCTAACACCACCAGTCTCACTCTGGCACTCACTCTGACACCACCAGTCCCACTCTGGCACTCACTCTGGCACACCACTCCGGCAATAACTATGGCTCCACCATTCTCCCTCTGCCTAACAGCAAACTAGAAAGCTCCTGCGGTTCCAAAAACAGGAGGGGCTTTTAATTTCATAACCGCAGTGGGGCACTGCGGGATTCCACCAGCATCTTAGACCACTCTTTGTACATTTTCTTTTAATAGATGATTGTCATTTGTTTTACCTCATGTCTGCCCTGCGTGTGATGGTGTGATCGTGACTGCTGTAGTGTGGGCGTGTGTGTGTTGGTGTGTATGTCAGTGTATGTGTGGGCGTGTGGGTGTGTGTGTGTGTGCGTGATTTTACCAACACTACGCGAAATTCCTTGTGCTTTAAATGTTTTTTAATGTCACTTGGCTCAATAAATACTGTATTCTGTATTCTGTATTCAGCATTCTCTCTCTGGCACTCACACTGATACCAACATTCTCACTCTGTTACTCACTCTGATACCAGCATTCTCACTCTGTCACTTACTCTGATACCAGTATTCTCTCTCTGGCACTCACACTGATACCAACATTCTCACTCTGTCACTCACTCTGATACCAACATTCTCACTCTGTCACTCACAATGATACCAGCATTCTCTCTCTGTCACTCACACTTATACCACCATTCTCACTCTGTCACTCACAATGATACTAGTATTCTCTCTCTGTCACTCACACTGATACCAACATTCTCACTCTGTCACTCACAATGATACCAGCATTATCACTCTGTTACTCACAATGATACCAGTATTCTCGCTCGGTCACTCACACTGATACCAACATTCTCACTCTGTCACTCACACTGATACCAACATTCTCGCTCTGTCACTCACAATTATACCAGCATTCTCACTCTGTCACTCACTCTGATACGAGCATTCTCACTCTGTCACTCACTCTGGCACCACCAGTCTCACTTTGTCACTCATTTTCGCACCAGTCTCACTCTGGCACTGGCTGTGGAACGATCATTCTCACTCTAGCACTCGCTCTGGCATCATCTTTCTCACTCTGGAACCACAATTGTCACTCTGGCACAACCATTCTCACCCTAGCACCATCTTTCTCACTCTGGAACCACAATTAAAACCATTCTCACTCTGGCACTCACTCTGGTACTCACTCTAGAACCATCATTCTCACTCTGGAACTCACGCTGGAACCATCATTCTCACTCGCACTCGCTCTGACACCATTATCACTCTGGCAATAACTCTGACACAATCAATTTCACTCTGTCACTCACTCCGGCACCACCAGTCTCACGCTGGCACTCACTCTGGCACAAGTCTCACTCTCGCACTCACTCTCACACACTTAAGTACTTATAATTCTGGCACCGACTGTGGAACCATCATTCTCACTCTGCCACTCGCTCTGGCACCATCTTTCTCACTCTGGAACCACAATTGTCACTCTGGCACTCACTCTGGCATCATCATTCTCACTCTGGCACTCACTCTGGAACCACCAATCTCACTCTGCCACTCACTCTGGAACCACCCTTCTCACTCTGGCATCACCATTTTCACTCTGACACTCACCCTGGTACCACCATTCTC